>NC_037668.1:46212016-46394460 GCF_003255815.1 Theropithecus gelada
GGGAAAAGGGGGAATTTTTAAAAAATAAATTTTTTTTTTTTTTTTTTTTTTTTTTTTTTTTTTTGAGACGGAGTCTCACTCTGCCGCCCAGGTTGGAGTGCAATGGCCGGATCTCGGCTCACTGCAAGCTCCGCCTCCCGGGTTTACGCCATTCTCCTGCCTCAGCCTCCCGAGTAGCTGGGACTACAGGCGCCCGCCACCGCACCCGGCTAGTTTTTTGTATTTTTTAGTAGAGACGGGGTTTCACCGTGTTAGCCAGGATGGTTTCGATCTCCTGACCTCGTGATCCGCCCGTCTCGGCCTCCCAAAGTGCTGGGATTACAGGCTTGAGCCACCGCGCCCGGCCTAATTTTTGTATTTTCAATAGAGGTGGGGTTTCGCCACGTTGACCAGGCTGGTCTCAAACTCCTGGCCTCAAATGATCCACTTGTCTCGGCCTCCCGAAGTGCTGGGCTTACAGGCATGAGCCACCACATCCAGCCTGAACTGGAATTTGAATTTGGGTTTTCTGACTCTCAGTCCTCTAGGATAATTTGGGGTAGATGGAGGAACTGGCCCTATCCAAAGTTCAGAGGACAGACTCCAGATAAGAAGTATAACAGCCTGTGTTGAAAGATACGTGGTATTGACATCTCCCTACCGGTCAGGAGCAGTTATGACTTTAACAAAGCCTTGAAGTTCAGGCCAGCTGCTACCGGCCCATGCCAGACAGCTTCTTAGTGTCACAGTCTTCCCTTTTCCCTCCCAGCAAGAAAGCACAGAGGTGAAATGTGCTTTCACCTCTTTCACCCCACCCACTGGCCTTAATAAAGTGGGATTCCAAGGCTGCAATTCACTTTCCCAATCCAGGATCTTGAAACTCACAGCTCTCCTAGATCGTTGTACCAAGATTGGGATCTGGAGCTGAAAAGAGCTTCTCCAGCAGACACTCCTCAGATGTCAGCTCTGGAAGCATCCAGTTTGACCCTCTCACTTTCACAGATGGAGGGGCAGAGGCCCCAGGAAGTTAAGTGACTTGCCCAAGGTCACACAGCTAATCAGTGGCAAAGCTGGGACCGATTCCCTTTTGCTGGAAAGATGATCTCATGCCTCTGAGGCGGTGGTGACCTCTTTTCTGGACCCTGACAGCCTATGGCCACGTCTGAGTTTTTCCTTCACAACTGTTGAAAGGCTTCCAAACCTCGGGGAGGCTGGGAGGCGTAACAAATCGGGAGCTGGTGACCTGGAAGAGGGAACACCATGCCTGGGAAAGGGGAGGTAGGAGGGCGAGGCAGCCTTGCGAAAGTCCAGTTACCAGGCTGTCACAGCCCTCTCATTTGGCCAGCACTTGGACAACATGAATGTTTATGAAGCTTGTCCCAAGCTGTGATCCCTACAGCCCTCTATGAACTAGCCTCGTCACCCCTATTTTCCACATGGGGAAATCGAGAGGCTCAGAGGATGACATCCATTGCTCAGAGTCCCACAGTAAGTGATGGAATGTCAGATCTGGGGTGAGGCAGGGGAAGCTTGGGACCATCTAGTCCTATGCCCCCATTTTACAGATCAGGAAGGTGAGCCCCCGCAGAGGGGAGGCTAGGAGCTCCCTGTTGTAATGCTCATTTCCGTAGACATATGCCAGCCTCCTGGGCATATCATGGTGAACCCCAAATCCTGAAGGGAGACAGGATCATGTGTTCCCTTTCCAGGGAACGTGCTTCTTGACAGGGCCCAGCAGGAGACACTACCCTTTGGTTCTAGTGATTGTAAACCTGGTAGTGTAGTGTGGTGGCTAATCTTGAGTCAGCTGGACCCAAGCTCCAGTCTGGACTCTGCTGTGTGTCCTTAGGAAGATGGCATCATCTCTTTGTGCCTCAGTCTCCTCAAGTGCAATCTAGAGCTCCATTATAGGGTGGTTGAGAGGGTTAGATGATGTGATGTATGCACACAGCTTAGCAGCGAGCCTGGGCACAGTAAGTGCTCAGTAAAAGTTAGTAGCTTATTATTATTTCTTAAATCAGGGTCTAGTGAGAGAGGTGGAGGGTGTCCCAGCTCTCAACCTCAATGGCCTTAACAACACCCATGGCACATGACCGTCACAGGTCTCTAGCCAACCTGTGAAGGTGAGCAGTGAGGTGGGCTTGTGCCTGGAACTAGAGAGATGTGGCATGAGTGGGCTCAGGTGATATTGCTTTTTTTTTTTTTGAGACAGCGTCTCACTCTGTCACCAGGCTGGAGTGCAGTGGCAAAATCTCAGCTCACTGCAACCTCCACCTCCCTGGTTCAAGCAATTATCCTGCCTCAGCTTCCTGAGTAGCTGGGACCACAGGCACACACCACCAGGCTCAGCTAATTTTTGTATTTTTAGTAGAGATGGGGTTTCACTATGTTGGCCAGGGTGGTCTTAATCTCTTGACCTCGTGATCCGCCTGCCTCGGCCTCCCAAAGTGCTGGGATTACAGGCATGAGTCACCGCGCCCAGCATTATTATTATTATTTTTTGAAACTGAGTCTTGCTTTGTTGCCCAGGCTGGAGTGCAGTGGCATAATCTTGGTTCACTGCATATTCTGCCTCCCATGTTCAAGAGATTCTCCTGCCTCAGCCTCCCCAGTAGCTGGGACTACAGGTGTGTACCACCATGCTCGGCTGATTTTCTGTATTTTCAGTAGAAATGAAGTTTCACCATGTTGTTCAGGCTGGTCTCAAACTCCTGACCTCTGGTGATCCGCCTGCCTCAGCCTCTCAAAGTGCTGGGATTACAGGCATGAGCCACCATGCCCAGTTTGGGTGGCATTTCAGCTGCAGAAATGGTGACGTTTTCCTGTAGAAAAAAGAAAGAGGCTGGGCATCATGGCTCCAGCCTGTAATCCTAGCACTTCGGGAGGCTGAGGCAGGAGGATCACTTGGGCCCAGGAGTTTGAAACCAATCTGGGCAGCATAGCCCCGTCTCAGTAAAACAAGACCCCGTCTCAATAAAAATAAAAGAAAGGTGGTGGTTCATTTGCACCTCCTTTCCCCCAGGCTGTGTCCATCTAATTCATTCTGTTTCAAAATCATCATTGAATTTAGAGGGGAAAAAATACCTCTGCAGACCACGGCTGAAGGCCAACTCCAAACCTTGGGTCTGTCCCCCACACCTTTGCACTTAGTGGCCTGGCTGTGGTCTAGGGGAGGCCCTGAGCTTGCTCTGACCTGTGGGGACCTCATAGGCTCTCCAAAGAAGTTGTCAGGGAAGGAGGTGGCATAGTCTCTGTCACAAGCCTCAGAAAGGCTGATGGCACAGATGAACATACCTGCAAATATCACAGTCTTCCTAATAGCCGCCCAGCAACATTTTTAGGGATGCTGAGGGCCCGCAGTCAGCCCTGATCCTCTTAGCTCCCAATCTGAGTAAAGGTGATGCCAGTCAGTGATTATGGGCAAAGGCTTTGGGGTGGAGGAAGGGGTTGGTGGGGCCCAGAGGGTGACTGAGGGAGGCATCTGGCCAGTCACAGAGCCCCGACACCACCCCATTCCCCAGCAAAGTCCTCGGGGTTCAACCCTTCACCTAGGTGCTGTATGGCAGCGCTCTACCTGGAGACAGGCTTTGAAAGTCAATTATTTGAAACTGAAGAAGCCAAGGCCTCCCAGGCCTCTCAGCATTCTCAGAGCAAACAAACTTTTGGCAAGTTCAGAGAAAAGGAAGCAGGATTTAATTTCCTCTTCGACTCACCCAAGGAAAAATTCAGACTGCTTGGTGGTGGGGGCATCAGGGACCTTGGCTCCAGGATAGGCTGAGGGAGCGGGGGTCCTCTGGGGCCATTGAGAAAGGTCCCTGAGATGCTCTATAGCTTCTCCATAGCAGCTGGTTCTAGAGCTAAGGGCTACCAAGTTTGGATAGTTCTTCCTTCGGTCTGACTTCACTCCCTCCTGCTGCAGATCAAAAAAGACAGCTTCCCCCTTGCTCACCAGCTGAGTTGAGGAATCAAGTTCAAGTCCTGACCCTAGCTGTGTGTGCTGTCAGAGAAGCTGCTTTACCTCTCTATGCCTTTCCTCATCTATAAAATTGGAGAAAATAATAATTGCCCCCTCAGAAGTTCTAGACCAAGTGAAAAATTTTACAAGAAGGGAAGAGGTGGGGAGAAGTTTGTTCAGTGGTTGGGTTTTGCCTGCATCCTTCAGAGAGTGGAAGGAAAGAAGGAGAGGGAGGGAGGAAGGGAGGGAGGGAGGAAGGGAGGGAGGGAGGAAGGGAGGGAGGGAAGAAGGAAGGAAAGAAGGAAGGAAGGAAGGAAGGAAGGAAGGAAGGAAGGAAGGAAGGAAGGAAGGGAGGGAGGGAGGGAGGGAGGGAGGGAGGGAGGGAGGGAGGAGGGAGGGAGGGAGGGAGGAAGGGAGGGAGGGAAGAAGGAAGGAAAAAAGGAACGAAGGAAGGAGGGAGGGAGGGAAGGAGGGAAGGAGGGAAGGAAGGAAGGAGGGAGGGAGGGAAGAAGGAAGGAAAGGAAGGAAGGAAGGAGGGAGGGAGGGAAGAAGGAAGGAAAGAAGGAAGGAAGGAGGGAGGGAGGGAAGGAGGGAAGGAAGGAAGGAGGGAGGGAGGGAAGAAGGAAGGAAAGAAGGAAGGAAGGAAGGAGGGAGGGAGGGAAGAAGGAAGGAAGGAAGGAGGGAGGGAGGGAGGGAAGAAGGAAGGAAAGAGGGAAGGAAGGAAGGGAAGGAAGGAAGGGAGGGAGGGAAGGAGGGAAGGAAGGAAGGAAAGAAGGAAGGAAGGAGGGAGGGAGGGAAGAAGGAAGGAAGGAGGGAGGGAAGAAGGGAGGGAAGAAGGAAGGAAAGGAAGGAAGGAAGGAAGGAAGGAAAGGAGGGAAGGGAGGAAGGAGCTTTGGTCTGCACACACCCTGGAGCAGCAGCCCCATAAAAGCGGATGTTTCCCCATGAAGCCAGATTCTCGTAAAACATTGGAGCGCCAGGAGGACAAATCACAGAACGTAGATGCTGGAGGATGCGGTGGAGGGATTTAGATTAGACATAAGGAAACACAAACCTGTTAGTATCTACAAGTCATAGAATCCTGGGTTGAGGGGGGTGGAAATTTGAGGACCATTGGAAAGAACTCTACAAATGTGGTAGAGGCAGGGAGACGGTGTCAATGACCTTCCCACTCCACACCCAGGAACTCTGGCCCACCTGCCTACTTATGTGGGATCCCTGTCCCTAAGCCGGTCTAACCAGCACTGGGGGTTGAGGAAGGTCCAAGCTTTGCTTTCCTCTTTCCCAAGCCAAGGCCAGTGGGACACATGCCCTCTTCCCAGGTCCCAATCCTCCCTTTTCTCTTAAGAATTAGCTACATGCCTCCCAGCTGAGCTATCAAAAGATGCTTCCTCCACATCCCAGTCTCCTAACCGTGCTGCCTCTGGAACCGAGTAGAATACGGGAAAATTCCAAGCAAAACCCAGGAGCCCAGGAGCAGAGGTCCTCAGCCTTGGCTGCACACAAGATTCATATGAGGGAGCTTTTACAAATCCCAGTGCCCAAGGTGCACCACAGCCCCATTAAATCAAAATGGACAGAGGGTGGAGCAGTATTTTTTAAAGCTCCTTGAGCGATTCCAAGGAGTAGCCCAGGCTGAGAACTTCTGGCCCAGCGTCAGAGCTGTGGATATTCCAGCCACATTAGGTGCCTGAGTCACACCCTCTGAATTTCAACGTCCTGGCCCACACAAAGCAGGCACTGTCAGGACCATCTCACAGAGCTATAAGGCAGACAAGAAGAGAAACCAGTGTGAGACAGCAGTGCCTGGCACCTAGTAGGTGCTCAGTAAATGCTTGTTAAAAATAATGATGGCCAGGTGTGGTGACTCACACCTGTAATCCCAGCACTTTGGAAGGCCAAGGCAGCCAAACTGCTTGAGGTTAGGAGTTAGAGACCAGCCCTAGCAACATAGTGAGACTCCATCTTTACAAAACATTAAACAAAATTAGCTGGGCATGGTGGCCTGTACTTGTGGCCCCAGCTACTCAGGAGGCTAAGGTGGGAGGATGCCTTAAACCTGGGAGGTCGGGGCTGCAGTGAGCCTTGATCTTGACACTGCACTGCAGCCTGGGCATCAGAGTGAGACTCTGTTTCAAAATAATAATAATAATAGTAATGACATAACAAAAATAATAACAGCTCCCATTTTTGCAGCACCTACCTGGTACCAGATACTTTCCATGCATTCGCATAAACTTTTCTCGGGACCTGAATGATTCCTGGGACTGGCACCACTTTTCCCAAGAGGAGGGCTGCCTGTGTGCTGGCTTGAGGCAGGTGGGTGTGTCTGGAAGCCCTGGAGCAGGGCCCTGGCTGGTTCTTGTTTGGACACATCTTAGGTAACTTTTGGCAAACAGTGACTCAGCCGCCTTGGCTGTAGATGAGTTCTTCCCAGGCCAGGCCTGGCTTCCTCAAGTTTCCTCCTGCAACACGTCAGGGCCCAGGAGGATGCGGTAAGCACCTGTGTCAGTTTTCCTCGGGGACCCTTGGGAGGGATCGGGGGCCAAGGGACAGGGGTCTCTCTTTTCCTTCTGCTTTCTGATGTGCTTGTTTTGCTGGAGCATCCTCCTGCCTCCTAGATGCTGGGGCTCAGAGAGGCAGAGTGAGCAGCCCAAGAGCACCAGGATTCAAACCTCGTTCTCAGTCTCTAAAGCCATATTCTGCTGGTAGCAGCCTCTGGTTCCACAGAGCAGGGGAGCAGACGAGGAATCCGTAGGCTCTTTAGAGCTCCAGACCCGGCGTCCCAAGTCAGTGGCCTTAGGATGTAGCAAAAACAGTGACCGTAGGATGGCACCCTCAGGAGATCTGCTGTTGGCCACCCCTTCATCTCTTACTGATACACCCCCAGAGTGTCTGAGAACCAGTCCCAGCTCTCTCACTGACTGCTGTGTGACCTCTAGCAAGTCACATTCCCTCTCTGGGCTCAGTATTCGCATCCGGAAGACAACGAGTTGGAACTAGGTTGTCTCTCAGGTTGCTCCCAGCTTGAACCGACTCTTTTGATGCAGAAAGGATGTCTCGGGCTTTGGAGACAAAGTCTATACGGGGAAGCTGTCCCAAAAGGGAAGGCTGGTGCTTGCCCCAGACCTCAGTACAATCCCATACTCTGCTGCTTAGAAGCTTTGAGACGTGGACAGCAGCTTGGCCTCTTTGAGCTCTGGCTGCTTTATCTGCAAATGGAATGATAATGGTTGCAACATAGTTGTCACGGATAAAGGAGTTAATCCACAAAAAGCCCTTAACAGGGAGGCTGAGGCAGGCGGATCATGAGGTCAGGAGTTCGAGACCAGTCTGGCCAACATGTTGAAACCCCATCTGTACTAAAAATACAAAAATTAGCTGGGCGTGGTGGCACGCGCCTGTAGTCCCAGCTACTCGGGAGGCTGAGGCAGGAGAATCACTTGAACCCAGGAGGCAGAGGTTGCAATGAGCCAAGATCGTGCCACTGCACTCCAGTCTGGGTGACAGAGCGAGGCTCCGTCTCAAAAAAACAAAAAGAAAGAAAAGAAAAGAAAAGGGCCCTTCACACCTCCTGGTACATAGGAAGCGCTTTCTATGAGCTGAAATGATCACCGATGAGGATTTCTCTGCATCTTAGACCCCCTGCCTATAAAATAGTACCTACCTCGTGGAGCCACGGCAAGGCTAAAATGCAACAGTGAGTGCCCGTAGCTTGGTGTCCAGCAAATGATCCCAGCTATTGTAAAATCAATTATCTGCATGGGTGTGGCTGAGTCTCCTGTTTCCAACCCCCATCATGAGAGCAGCGACTGAGGAGTGGAGCATTGCAGGGCAGGGTGGACGTGGCTTTTGTTTGCCCTGCTCAGGGTGCCAAAGACATTCTGTTTCCAAAGTCCTGAGTGCCCAGGCCCAGGGGACCTGCCTGCGCCCCTCACACCTCCTCGGCTGTGGCCCCACCAGCCCTAGCCCAGGCCTAGTTCTCCACTAAGCACCCCTCCACTCTTTTGCTTTCCCTGGGGCCTGAGCTCTCAACCCCTAATTCATGAAACCTGTTGACTCAGGGTTCAGACCTGCAGCCCCAGGCGTCCGTCCGTCAGTCTATCTGTCCATCCGTCACACCTGAAACTTTGCTGGCCTCTCTCCAGGGCCTGACCAGAGGGTGCCAGCCAGGCGGCAGGGACTGCAGGCCATGGAGACGACAGCCCGGGCTGGTGTGGGTCCCTCCACCTGGCTCCTTGTCCCATCAGGCACCACTTAAGAGGATGTACTGTTACATGTAGAGGGCGAAGGCAGGGCTGGAGACGCCTTTAGAAATGGAAATTGGACCCATTTGTTTATAATTTACTCTCTGACACTTAACGGGAACCCGATGGGACCAATAAAGGCTCAGAACTCACCCAACTCCTGCCTCAAAAGTGCTGGAGTCAGTCCAGTTCTCTGGAGGCAAACACATCGCGAAGCCGGGCAAACCACTTGGCTCGCAGCACCCCATACCCCCTCGCTCCCTCCCTCCTCGCTAAACTTCTGAAAGACCCCTCACTGTTCCCTAGCTCAGCGGGCCTGCCAGTCGTTCCAAGCTGTGGGGCAGGAAGGCAGCAGGACTTGCTTTCGAGGTAGACAGGGGCCTAGAAGGCAATTCGGGAGAGGTCTAGAATATTCTGGGCACAAGGTAGGCAAAGAGAGGGGGCCAGTGATGGAGGAGGAATCCAGTTTTCAATTTTCCTCAACAGAAAAATGAGTGCATGAGAGACAGAATAATTTTCCACTGTGCAGGCCCTAAGTGAAACCTCCTTGAGACATTGTGAGTTATTAAAGAGGAGGAAAGAAAAGAAATGGTAAAATCAGTTTGCCTTTAGCAGAACTGTACAATGCACTCTTATTTCCAGGGGAATCTAATTAGAGGGCAGACAGCCGAGCCTGGAAGGGGAAGAAAGCCAGAGGTTGGGGCTGGGAGGCCCCGGTGGGCCAGGTGGGAGGAGGGTGTGATGGTGGAGGTTGGGCCCTGGGAGAATGACCTTGGAGAGACATATTCCCTCCCAGCATCTCGGAGGGCTCAGCAGGCCTGGATTCAAATCCTGAATCTTGGCCCTGCCTTATATCTTTGGGTTGCTGGCTTAACCAGAACCTCTACTTTCTTCATTTTAAAGTGGGAACAGGCCAGATGTGGCGGCTCATACCTGTAACCCCAGTGCTTTGGGAGACTGAAGCAGGAGGATCACTCGGGGCCAGGAGCTGGCATAGCAAGACCCGAACTCTAAAAAAAAAAATTAAAAATGAGCCAGGCATGGTGGTCCCCTAGCTGCTTGGGAGGCTGAGGCAGGAGGATCACTTAAGCCCAGAAATTAAAGGCTGCACTGAGCTAAAATTGCACTACTGCACTTCAGCCTGGGTGACAGAACAAGACCCTATCTCTTAAAACAAAAAAGTAAATAAATAACTAAATAAAATAGGAAGAATAAAGTTCCTGTTGGTGTAGTTGTCAAGATGAAATGAGGGAATGTCTGAACAGAGCTTGGCAAATACAGGGCACTCTGTGAGTCTTTGTTTCTGTCCCTCCTCATTCACCAAGGTACTCAGCTTGATATCCAACCCTAACAGCTTCCTCATTCCATGCACCCTTGATAATACCCTTCACTTTCCAGAATCTTCCTTTGCCATCTCCTGTTCTTTCACCACTGCCCCTCTGAATCTAGCCACCAGGTCCCCTGGCATCCTGGTATTACAGGTCTAGCTTAGCCTCTGAGGCCACCAAGCCATCCCCTTCCCCTGTCTCTTACAGAATACATAAGATTCTTATAACAAAATATCAACTTTTTTTTTGTTTGTTTAGAAAGATATAACAGGAAATAAATGTCCTCAGGATTGTAAGGGTGCGCCATGCACCCACCCAGCAGAACCATGGCTGGCAGGAAGTGTGTGTCCTTCCACATCAATTTCAGGAAGCACAAGGTGCAGCATCTTCCCAGGATATGCATCCCTGTCTCAGGTGCAGCGTCCCCTCCTGCCAAATGCAGCCCCAGACTGGACAGCATTGTTTTTGTTTTGTTTTGTTTTGTTTTGTTTTCAGATTCAGTCTTGCTCTGTGGCCCAGGCTGGAGTGCAAAGATTAGATCTCGGCTCACTGCAACCTCCGCCTCCCATGTCCAAGCAATTCTCCTGCCTCAGCCTCCCGAGTAGCTGGGATTATAGGCGTATGCTACCACGCCCGGCTAATTTTTGTAGTTTTGGTAGAGGGGGGTTTTCACCATGTTGGCCAGGCTAGTCTTGAACTCCTGACCTCAGGTGATCTGCCCCCCTCAGCCTCCCAAAATGCTGGGATTACAGGAGTGAGCCACTGCATCCGGCCAGAGCACTGGTCTTTCATGCAGCCTCTATCAGGGCTATTTAGAGCAAGCACAGCATGGCGCTGATGCAGGAAAGAGGAGGTAAAAGAGTGTGGATGCAGCAGCACTGGCACATGCAGAGCTGCAATTTCCAAGGCCTCCTCACTGCCCTCCCTTAGTGAAATGGAGATGGAGTGGCAAAGGGTCTGTAGCATGGGTTCTGACTCCTGACGGACCTGGGTTAAAGTCCTGACCCAGCCACATATAGCTGTGTGACCTTGGATAAATCACTGCCCCTCTCAGAGTCTCTTCCTTAGGACTGGTTTAATATTGATGCCTACCATCTCTGAGTGCTTGGAATAATGCCAGTTATGAATGCAAAGCTTAGTACCTGGCATAAGGCAAGAGCATCATAGACACCCGTTACCACTGTTTTATCCCCATGGAGAGGACCACGTGCTTTTCAGAACTGCAGAGCCCAATCCCACACTGTCAGCTCCTTAAATGAACACATTTTTGTCCACCCCCAAATATCTAGAAGCATGACTTTGTGCCCTCTCAGAAGCAGTGCGTTTTCAGATTCTGCCACCTTCCTGCTAGTTTAATGTAACTAACCTATGGCTGGCAACACTTTTGGAAAATAACATTGTTTATTTGATCACGACTCAGTAAACTGGGCTCAGAGCAGTAATTGCCCCAGGGTGTGAGTAACAGATTTTATTTTTATTGATCAGAAAAATGTTTTTTATCTAAAACACATCAAACTTTTAAAAGGCGTAAACAGCAGGATCAAATTGAATTTTAACTCCTTTAAAAAGTGTTGGCCGGGCGCGGTGGCTCAAGCCTGTAATCCCAGCACTTTGGGAGGCCGAGACGGGCAGATCACGAGGCCAGGAGATCGAGACCATCCTGGCTAACACGGTGAAACCCCGTTTCTACTAAAAATATACAAAAAACTAGCCGGGCGTGGTGGCGGGTGCCTGTAGTTCCAGCTACTCGGGAGGCTGAGGCAGGAGAATGGCGTGAACCCGAGAGGCGGAGCTTGCAGTGAGCTGAGATCCGGCCACTGCACTCCAGCCTGGGCGGCAGAGTGAGACTTCGTCTCAAAAAAAAAAAAAAAAAAAAAAAAAGTGTCTCCTTCAGGAACCCATTCCAAAGATGTCCGACTCTTTGCAGTGGGATACTCAAACCCCAGGTGGATGAGGCATTCCACGGACGGGGAGGTTGTTTTGGAGCCATAATGAAGACACTGCATTTGCATTTGGGGGCCCTCTGAGTGGCTGAGACATCTGGAAGCAAAAGGGGGAATTTGATGGAGTACCTGTGTTGGTTTAGAGTGTCATTCCTCAACCTCTTGGAACCTGGGCCCCTTGGAACTTGGAACTGTTCAGCTGGCTAGCTGGGGCTTCCAGCACGGGGCCAGGTGTCTGCTGTTGCATAAATACATCTCTATTGAAATTACTGTACAAAACAATCCCAACATACTCACCAACAATCACGTTGGCTTGAAGAGCAAACTGTTTGGAACATTGCACCTTATTGCACAGATCTGGTCGTATGAGAGGACGCAATTCTTTCATTCCTTCAACAAATGTCTGTTGAGCAATTACCATGGGCCAGGCCCTCTTCCGGGCATTGAGGATAAAGCAATGAATAAAACAGATAAAAATCCTTATCTTCATGGAGCCGAAACATGGTTCCTCCAAGTAATTCAAGAGGGGAGGCTGGAAGACAGCTCATGGAAGAGGTAGGTGTCAGGTGTGGTTCCTGACTTCAGCCTTTTAAAGGCCACTCTCCTGATACTCTGACAGCTCTTTTCCCCTTGTGAATACCAATGACACACCTGATTGCTGAACACAAAGGGAAAAATGGTGAGGAGAAAACGGACTTAGGGAGAGAGCCAGGATGGAGAGAAGGGGTGAAAAGAGGTGATTCCAGAGCCCGGAGCAGGCAGGGAGGCAGGCTTCCAGGCTGTGGTCTGTCAAGAATCTGATGACACAGCCACCACGGCAAGTTGCAGGAGCAGGGGCAGAGAAAGAAGTTCCCCCTCCAAGCTCGCCCCCTTGGCATCGTCTCCACCCTTTCCACGTGAAAAATCCAGGGCTTTGGAGCCATGAGGGGCTAGGACTTGGCACTGCTCTCTGTCCCTCTTTTTCCACTGTGGTGATGGGTGAGAGGGGTTGTTTGTTTCTCCCTACGCTCTTGTTCCCTTTCACAGAGCAGCATGGTCCTGCTTATTTGCTGTTGCTAGTTTTCTCTGCATTTCTATGGAACAGTGGTTCTCAAATTGTGAACCACCCCCCCCCACCCCCACCAACAGCAGGGGCAGCATCATCTGGGAACTTGCTGGGAATGAGACTTCCTAGGCTCCCTCATGGGGCCCGACAACCTGTGTTTCCAGAGGCCCTCTAGGTGATTCGGATGCTGCTAACACTTGACAGCTCGTCTAGAAGATGTAGGGAGGTGGCTTGCATTACTTAAAATGCATTCATTGGCTTTGGTGTCTGCCCCACCTGAGTTTGAAAGGAGACTTTGCTGCTTAGCATCTGAGCAAGTCTCCACATCTTTCCGAGTGTTTGAAGGAGTCCTCTTCCCATGAGATGATTGTGAAGATTCTATGAAAGGATGCAGTGCCCACTGACTTTCTGGGACATAGTAAACCCTCAGGAGCCCCCTTCTTTCCTCAGTGGCTGCCTTACCTGACACACGCCAACCATGAAAAGAAGCTGAAAGTGTCCAATAGGCACATGCCGATGGCCTTGGAAAAATCAACCTCACCAACTCTGACAGCAACAGAACCACAGCATCTTAGAATCGCAGAATCTTAAGATGTTAGAACCAAAAAAGGACTATTTAGCCCCACCCAGCCCACCCAGTTTTATGGGTGAAGGAACAGAGGCTCAGAGAGGCCACCTACTCGGCCAAGATGACAGAGCATGTCAGGGCATCTCTCCTGTCCCCAGCCCGACTGTATGCCGGTGTTGTCCTGGGCTCTGGAGGTGGGGTAATGAATACATCAGATACAGCCCAGGCCCCCTTCTCAGGCTGCCCCTCCCACCTGCTGTCCTGCTCTCTGAATAGCTTTGCAGAGACTCCCAGCCAGGAAGCCAGAATGAGCCCCCGGCTGCTTTTTGTAAACAGCTTTTGAAGTCTCGTTTTCTGTCACAGCTCTTATAACTAGCTCAGAATGGGGCTCATACCTGTGTTCAACCCTGATGTGTTGAGTGAATTCATATCTTGAAGGCATGGCTCTAAGTTCGAGTCTTTCTTTCACTTCTTCTCTCAGTGGTGTTTCGGGGGGCAGGAGTCTGGGCAGCGGGGAGATGAAGCAGGCCCCAGGATCGCTCCCCTGATCAGGGCAGGTGACGGCCCTCACTTAGCCTCCCATCTGCCCACCAGCATCCCTGCACCAGGAGCTGGTTCCAAGCCAGGTCCGCTCAGGACCAAGTTTTCCAGGGTTGGGGCCTCCGCCTGACATAATACGTAACAGTAATTAAGAAATAAGCCACCTCGCCCAGCTTCACAGCGATCATTTGGCTAAGTAACTACCATGGTCCAGTGCCTCAAAAATCACCATTAGAGTACGCTCCTTATGGCCATAAAATTTCTCGTTTTCTGCCTTTCACCAGCCTCCCCCTGCCATCTTCGCCTTGCTTTATTTATACATTCGTCCTCAAACAATGGCAATAAACTCTTTCCCAGAGTGTTGCAAATCAGAAATTTGTCCACATTTTTCCACCACCTTCCACTGTGGACCTGCTCTGCCTGGGAACGGCCCAGCCAGGCCAGCTGGAGAGGGCTGGGTTGCCGTAGATTGATGGGGGCACGACAGGATGGGGTTGCTGGGGAGAGAGGGTGGGGAGGGGGCCAGCGGGAGAATGCACCATGAAAGGCCTCTCGCTGCCCAGCGACCAGCCGGAGACACAAGGGGCCCAGGAGTGGCGAGGGGGAGGGGAGGGGAAGTTGGGGGAGGAGAGGGGAAGGGAAGGATAAGGCTTCCCCCCCCCCTTCTCCTAAGAGGAAAAGAGGGGGATTGGGGGATCCCGGGAGGCAGGGTAGGCCCCAGGCCGAATGGGAGGGTGATGAAATTGGTCCTTCCCCTCCCCCACAGGAAGCAGATGATCTCAGGGCATCCTGTAGCTCATGCTGCACACCACACAGCTTAGGATCCTTAGGATCGTACCCCTTTCCGAAACTCCTCAGCACCCCCACCAGTCAATGATCCTTTCTCCAGCAACAGGCATTGTTGAAAGCCAGCCGCACTGTATGCCCGGCACTGTCCTGAACCCTAGAGATGGGGTTTATTCTTCAGATACAGCCCAGGCCCCTTCTCAGGCTGTTCTTTGAGATCCAGGAAGACCCCTTGGTTTTAGGGGTAGGGAAAATGCGACTCAGAGAGGGGTGTAGACTCAGCAAAGGTCACACAGCAAGTTGGAGGTAAAGTCAGGGACAAACTTCAGGGTTTCAACCCCAATCCCCCTCGTCTTTACAACCAGCCCACAGGCTCCTCTGGGCCAAGTGAAGAGTCCTCTCATCTAAATGGGGCGTGCTGATTGACTGTAGGTGATTTGGGGGACACTTCCGCCATGATAACTCGTGTTTTAATCTGGCGTTCCTGGAGGCAGTAACAGGGGAAATAACCAAGTTGATGGCTTTGGTGTTGGTGTCTCCAGAGCACCGGTGAAGTCTGTTTCATTGGGCGGGCTTCTCAGGTGGAGATTTTGTTTCTAAGGGGGGCGGCATGGCCTCCATTATAGCAACTACCCCAGTGGTGGGCGTGTTGGGCTTGTGTTTCCAGCGATCCTGCTTGACTTTCTCATCAGCACTCCAGGACCGGCGCACAGCATGCCCATCTTTCGGAGAGCACGTCTCTTTCACGGTGGCAGGATCCTGAGACCCCTAGTTCCCGTCGTGATGAACATTAACTGCTGTAGCTTTTGTTAGTGTGGTTTGTGAGGCACAGCTGGATGCTTGGTAAACACCTGTGGGGCACATGCTTCTCTGTACACCTTGCTAGGTGCACAGAATGTCAGGTTTCAGAGTTTTCCTGGGAGGCCTATTTGAAGGAAGATAGAAGTGTGGGGATAGACGGGAAACTGGAAGGATAGAAATAACTCCAGAGGGAAAAGAAACTGGTACAGAGTCCTGGGGGAGAAGCTCCAACTTTGGGGAAGCTGAATCAGTTCTTCTTGCTGTGCGTGTGATGACGAGGGTGGCTTCTTTATTTAACTGATGGCTACAGTTCCTATAGACTGTGATTAAAAGCATTCTAGCCGGGCACAGTGACTCACGCCTGTAATCCCAGCACTTCGGGAGGCTGAGGTGGGCAGATCACGAAGTCAGGAGTTCAAGACCAGCCTGACCAATATGGTGAAACCCTGTCTCTACTAAGCATACAAGAATTAGCGAGCCGTCGTGGCATTCGCCTATACTCCCAGCTACTCAGGAGGCTGAGGCAGGAGAAACGCTTGAACCCGGGAGGTGGAGGTTGCATTGAGCCAAGATCGCGCCACTGCACTCCAGCCTGGATGACAGAGTGAGACTCCATCTCAAAAAAGAAAAAAAGAAAAAGAAAAAGAAAAAGAAAGAAAAGTAAAGAAAAGAATCATTGAGCCAGGCACAGTGCCTCACGCCTGTAATCCCAGCACTTTAGGAGGCCGAAGCAGGTGCATCATCTGAGGTTGAGAATTCAAGACCAGCCTGACCAACATGGAGAAACCCCTTTTCTACTAAAAATACAAAATTAGCCGGGCGTGGTGGCGCACGCCTGTAATCCCAGCTACTCGGGAGGCTGAGGCAGGAGAAACGCTTGAACCCGGGAGGTGGAGGTTGCAGTGAGACAAGATCGTGCCATTGCACTCCAGCTTGGGCAACAAGAGCAAAACTCCGTCTCAAAAAAAAAAAAAAAAAAATCCTAGAATGATAGGAACTGCAGAGATGTTCTTAGTCACCCTGCCCTCGAGCAATGCCCAGTATAATAAAAAATAGAGTTTCCACCCTCGAGGAACTCCCAGTCTTATTATAAAGGCACATCTCTACCCTGGGCTGTCCTCAGTTTGATGGGGAGATGGACTTTCCACACATATCCACATATCCACTGAAAGCTAATTATTAGTCTCTAGCAGGAGTTGATACCAAGGGCTGAGGGGACGGCACGGGCAGCAAATGCCACAGGGATTCAAGCAGAGTTCTCTGGATGTGGCAGTCTTGGAGGGTTTCATGGACTATGTGGCCTTCGTGTCCAGACTGGGAGGATGGTGGGGTTAGACAACAGGAACTAATTTGAAGGCAACATCCCAGGGCACAAGCCGGTATGGAGGCCGGAAGTGGGTCTGCAGGGGGGGCATGTTTGAGCCGGTGCCGGGGACCTGGCACGGCAGGCTCAGAAGTGCCACCTCGATGGTTAAGAGGGCACTGGGACCGGTGCCTGGCCTTCACTGTCATTCTGCCATTGAGTTACTTAACCCCTTTGAGCCTCAGTTTCCTCACCTGTAAAATGGGGCTAATAGAAGTACTGATGAACATTGTAGTGAGGTGATGTGACTTGCTACAGGAAAGGTGCTTCGTAAGGTCAAAGCACACTAGCAGTGGTTTGAATGCTTCTTCCCCTGTGGCCTTCACACCCAGCCCCACCGGAGGACACTGCATGGGTTCACAGAGCCCCGTCTTCAGGGTAGAGTGAGCCCCAGGTTTAAGTCCTTCTTCATGGCTGAGCCCGGAAGCAGGGAGTTACATGGGCAGAGGGAGGAGGCCGAAAGCCATTTTCCATCTCCACCTCCAAACAACTTTCCAACTGGACACAGCCCCTCTGTTTCCCAGGGCTCCAGTACTGTGGAGGGGTGAGGGCATAGGGAGGCGGAGAAGGAGGGTCCCACAGGCTTGGCCTCTCAGGCATGTGGTCCTTTCACAGTCGCTCTGTGGGGCGCGGATGGGTGATCGGGCTGCCTTTTCCTCGCCATGTCGGGCAGCTTCCTCTGGCCACTGGAGCCCCAGCTACTGCTCTTTCCCCTCTGCTGATTTTGAGACCTCTCCTTAGGCCTCCCCTGCTCCAGCTTCCTGGGCATCTGTCTTCCTCTGGCCCCTTAGTGCCTCCAGCATTTATGCTACAGCTGAATCACTTACCTGAGACCACCTGGCCCCTTCTCTGTAGGTACATTTTGCATCCAGGACAGATTTCTGGGGAAAGGATGGGATGGGATGGACGTGGGGTCTGTGGGCATGGCTTGGGGTGTGCAAAGCCTCCACCGTGGAAGAATAAGGAAAGGATGACAAACGCGTGTTCATTCATTCAGTCATTTGCTCATTCATTCGTCCGTGCATTCATTCCTTTGTGTTTTGTGCAAGGCAAATGTGCTTGCCTCTGAGGGACACAGAAGTAAAATAGGTCCACGTTACATGGAGGGGCCAATAATAACAATAGCAGCAATAATAACAGCTAACATGGATTGGGTGCTTACTGAGTACCTGGAACTGTTCTTGCCTTGCAGTAATTCCTTTCATCTTTGTGCATGACAACTCTATGGGGTTGGTACTATTCTTGTCCTCATTTTACAGATGAGGAAATTGAGTCCCAGAGGAATGAAGTCACTTTCCTAGGTTAGTGGGGGTAGTCGTATCAAGGGTACCCCATTCTGTGTGTTTCTCTGGGTTCCCTCCCCTGGAGCCACACCAGTACCCTGGGGAGTAGGCAGGGTGGTAGCTCTTATTCCCAGGGGATGGATAAGCAGATGGAGATTCCAAGAGGACAAGTGACAAGTGACATGCTCAGGGTCACACCGTAGGTCATGGATGAGCCCAGAGTGCCAGCTCTCCACCTGCCAGGCTTCCATTTTGAAGGAGAGGAGAGACTGGGTCTGGGAGTGGTGGCTGGCAGGCTGGCTAGCCCAGGAGTGCCTGTCACACACAAGACTGGGAGCTCAGCCTCCATCCAATTTTCCTCACCTCCCCTCCTCCTTTCTGTCTCCCATCACTCTTGCCCTTTAGAGATAACAAGAATGAGGCTTAGGACTTAAATATACCTGGGAGTTATGGCTGGTGGGAAGCAGATTCCAAACTCGAACCCAGGTCCATCTGACCCCACTGCCTCTACTCTTCTCACCTCTCCCCCAGTGCCAGCCCTTGCTACCTCCACCACACTCTGTGAGACAGGACCAAGCGGGCAAGCCCTTCAGGAGCAGCCTAGTGACCTCTGCTCTGCCCAGCACAATCGTTGCTCTCCCTACTGCTTAAATAACTTGGGTGAGTAAATGATTGAAATAACCCACGAGACAAGTGAATGAGAACTAGCGAGCAATTTCAAGATGGACTTAAAGTCACAGGAAGAGTGTAAAAGCCGGGTGTGGTGGCTCACGCCTGTAATCCCAGCACTTTGGGAGGCTGAGGTGGGCAGATCACTTGAGGTCAGGAGTTTGAGACCAGCCTGACCAACATGGTAAAACCCAGTCTCTACTAAAAATATGACGTTAGCCGGTTGTGGTGGTGCATGCCTGTAATCCCAGCTACTCGGGAGGCTGAGGCAGGAGAATTGCTTGAACCCAGGAGGCAGAGTTTGTGGTGAGCTGAGATTGCGCCATTGCACTCCAGCCTGGGTAACAAAGCAGGACTCCATCTCAAAAAAGAAAAAAAAGATTTGACACTGAGCTCCTCTTAGAGTAGGCCTGCCCCTGCCCCCCAAGGTGCCCTCTTAAAATGTCCCACCTCGTCCTCCTCACTAATCCACAGCTGCCACCCCTTCCAAAACTCCATATTAGCTGCACAGGACACCAGCATGATAAAGAGACTGAGTTGGAAGGGTCCTCATGACATCTTCAGCTTCAACCTCTTGCTTCATCTTCCATATGTGCTTTGTGCTTGGTACACAGCTTGGTGCAGAAGAAAGAGCTCTGGGTCTGCCACGAGAATACAGGGCTCTGAATTCTGTCCGTGCAACTACACAGTACCATTTCAAGCGGTACTACTTCCTTCTTCCTAGAAAGGCTTCTTCCTGGCAGGAATGTATACACAGTGCCCTCTAGTGTCTAAGGACAGTACCATGCTGCTAGCACAAAGCCAGGATCAGAGAATGCCCCACTGCAGTTTCCCCTTGCATCAAATTTTGTGGTGCAAATCATCTACCTAGGGCTTAGAATTTTATTTTATTTTATTTTATTTTATTTTATTTTATTTTATTTATTTTTATTTTTATTTTTTTATACGGAGTTTCATTCTTGTTGCCTGGTCTGGAGTGCAATGGTGCAATCTCCACTTACTGCAACCTCCACTTCCCAGGTTCAAGTGATTCTTCTGCCTCAGCCTCCAGAGTAGCTGGGATTACAGGCATGCACCACCATGTCTAACTAATTTTGTATTTTTAGTAGAGACGGGGTTTCACTATGTTCATCAGGCTGGTTTCTCGAACTCCTGACCTCAGGTGATCCACCCGCCTGGGCCTCCCAAAGTGCTGGGATTACATGTGTGGGCCACTAGGCCCAGCCGGGCTTAGAATTTAAAAATCCGGCCTGGTGGGGTTCGATGGGAGCTCCCTGGAGAAGAAAAAGTTTTGTCAAGTTTTGTGAACAAGGGAGAGTCCAACTGTGGCTTTCCTAAAGACACTCTCCTCCCTCCCTCCTCTCCTTGAGTTGGGAGAGTGAAATTGAACCTGTGGGCTTCTCTCAGTCACTGGGAGACAGCGTAGGATTTGGAGTCAGACAGAGCCTATTTGGATCCTCATGTTGCCAATGCTTCCCGGCCCCCAGGAGGCCTCTGGGGCAGCCAGAGGACCTGGCCACGGAGCCTGAGGCCTGGGTTCTGGTTAGGGGCCGGCAGGACCCTTCAGATGTCAGCATGGAGGGGTCTTGCCCTTTGCCTGCTGTTGGGCCCCATGGAGGGGGAGGAGCCATGTCGCCCCCTTTCTAGAATCCCCTTTGAGAAGAAGCAAGAAGTGCTCCCCACTGAATCAATGCCACCTCACCCTGTCTTCTTCCCAGTAGAGAATTGGGGGTGTGGGCAGCAGCCTGAAGTGGGTGGGACTCCAGTCCTGGAAAACCCCACATTAGAATCCCCACCTTCCACCTTCTGGACAGTGGCCCTGGGCAAGTCCCTGAGACTCAGCTCCTGTCCCCTCCTCTGGGGCCAGCAACTTGGCTGTGTAACCTTGGTCCAAGGGTTGGAGATAATGGACTCCCCAGATGTGCTGTGGTCTTAAGGCATACCCGGCCCCTCCTAGGCCTGCCTGGGAAGGGGAGAGAGAAGGTACTGCTGGGCTGTGGGGGCAGGGTAGGCAGGACCTGGGGAGTTGATGGAGATCCCATCTGTCAAGGACGGGTCTCAAGGGGAAGGTGCAGAGACCCCTCTCTACTCCTGTACCCTCACTCAATCCCCTTCTCCACCTGTCCCTGCACTACTGCCCAGCTGTCTGGATGGGGCAGGGCACCTGGCTGGGGTCCCTGTTCACCAGGACAGGAGAGTACATGTGTGGGGGAAGAGGCTGGGGGTAAGGAGAGTGGTCAGGTACAGCCAGAAACCAGAGCAGGGCTAACTGGTCAGACAGCTGGCTCAGTGGCTCCATCCAGGACCTGACCTGCCCTCCACCCATCTCCCCTGCACCCCTAGAGTAGGGCTGGATTGATTTCACCTTTGAACTCCCAGATACTGGGACTGAGTGAGTACACAGACACATTTGAAATGAATCAAGCGTGGATAGTTTTGCTCTGTCCCAGCAATGAGAATGCAGCTATGGATACCTTAGACCCAGAGGGAGGAGAGCACCGAGGAAGGCTTACCTGTCCCCAGCACTGTTGTTTTTCTACATTTCGTTTTCTTTGAACATTCAGTTGTTACCAACCCAGCACTACTTTATGTGCTGTAAGATACCAACTCATTTTATCATCCATTCACTCATGCAACAAATATTTGAGTGTCCACTTTGTGCTGAGCATTGGAGATTCGGCAACGAACAAAAGGACAGTCAAGAATGCCCATTGGCCAGGTGCGGTGGCTCATGCCTGTAATCCCAACACTGTGGGAGGCTGAGGTGGGTGGATCATCTGAGGTCAGGAGTTTGAGACCAGCCTGGCCAACATGGCAAAACCCTGTCTCTGCTAAAAATACAAAAATTAGCCAGGTGTGGTGGCAGGTGCCTATAATCCCAGCTACTTGGGAGGCTAAGGCACAAGAATCACCTGAGCCTGGGAGGCGGAGGTTGCAGTGAGCTGAGATCAAGCCACTGCACTCAAGCGTGGGCAACATAGGGAGACTGTCTCAAATAATAATAATAATAATAATAATGTCCATCCTTGTGGAGTATGCAGTGGGTAGTGGACGGGTGCTGGGGACAGATGACGAAACAGAATACATAGCACGTCTGACTGTGATATGTGCTGAGGGAGGGTTGGGGGTGTCTCTGCTATTATCTGTGTTTTGCACTTGTGGGGGCCACAGAATTCAGCCAGACTGAGCCCGGAGTCTGTGCTCCTCAGTGCCCACTCTCCTTGGCCTTACCAGCTGCAAACTGCAGGAGTTCACCGGGCCATGAGGAGGGCGGGAGGGGGCGTGGGCAGAGGGCACAGCTTGTGCAAAGGCCTGCCATTGCTGGGGGAGAAGGTGGTGGCTGGAGTCCAGGAAGAGATGGGGTGGGCAGACGCCAGGACAGGTTCCAAGCTAACAGGGGCTCAGGATCTCCTGGCCTCAGTGCTGGGCTGGCTGCATGGGAGCCATGAAGGGAGAGGAGCGGAGATTAAGGACAGTGCTGGCTGGGTGTGGTGCCCAACACTGAGATGAGCACCCAAAAGGAGTGTGCGCAGAGGAGGCGGACTGTAGTGGGACACTTCATCCTCTCCTGGGCCCCCAGGGAGGTTTAACTTGGAGTCCAAGCCCCTGCCTCTCGGTCCGATCCCCCGTCGCCTTGTCCTTGTGTGCGGTCTGACTCCCGCAGCCATGCCCAAGCCCAACGCACTGTGCGCTAGTTACAGCTGAGTGGTTCCCTCGGAGGGGCAGGGAGGGCTCCTGCCATGGCCCTGGTTTGCTGGGCCCCCAGCTGAGCTGTAAATGACTTTTCCATTTTCTGAGACCTGCGCCCAGGCCTGTTTGGTATTCAGGGAGGCCTGGCCCACTCTCGCCAGCTCTCAGCTCTGCCCGAATTACTTGATTAAAACGCATATCAACTATTATGTGATTCGTTTCTCTGCCACAGCTCCACGCCGGGGCCTATGTTAAACTGTAATAAAAGCTGGGTTGGGAGTCTGCTGGAGAGGAGAGCACAGGAGCACGAGTGGGAGGGTTTCTGGGGGGTGTGAGGGAGGCTGAGAGAAGGACCCCAAACCTCAGGGTCACTGCCGGCCTCCACTGATCTGGGGTGGGTGATTTAGAGATGGGTCAGCTGCTTCCTGGTCCTCTGTGAGCTGGGTAGGTCCAGAGATTGTGGTCACTTTAGTTCAAGGCTTTTCCTCTGGCAAAAGATGGAGGAGGGAAAGGGTGGGGATGGAAGAGAAGCCACATTGGTTTTCGGGATCAGAAATGGAATATTCCATCACCCGGGAACTTGCTGTAGCCAAATTGGCCTTCTCTGGACTGGACTGGGAGTCCCGAGTCCTGGGTTTACTTTGCAGCCTCACTGCCCTGGGACTCCACTGAGTATCTGTAAAATGGGGATAACAGTGCCTGCCTTCCCCTCCCCTTATTGGGAGAGACTGTATTGGGACAACAAAAGGCCTTGTAAACTGTAGAGCGCTGTGCACAAGTGCAAGGGTGTGACTGCAGCAGTGTGTCAGAGTTCAAGAGGAACATTGTGATTGCTTTGCCAAGCTCTATTCATTCCAGAGGCCTTTACTGAGCACGTGCTGTGTCCCAGGCGTAGTCCCTGCCACACTCAAGGATCTCCCAGCCCAATGAGACCCACAGAACCATAAACGGTTGAATTCAGTGTCTCCTGATGAGCTTTGAGAACCCCAAGCGGGGGACTGAAATCACCTTGGATGGGCCCAGGAAGCCTTGCTGGGGGAGGTGACCCAAGAGCTGGATGGTGCTGGATGAGCACTCCCAGGAAGAGGGAAGGCGCTCTGAGCAGAGGAAGCTCGTGTTCAAAGGCGTCAAGGCAAGACCCATCTGGCTCACTCACTCACAGAAGCTGTGAGTGACTGGACAGGGAACTGCATGGGATGGTGCGGTGAATGGGGGGACACATGGGTAGGGCCCATGGTGGTTGAGGCCTTGCTGGCATGGCGGAGGCTTCCTGGCACACGCTGGCAGTCAGTGATGGCTTCCAGAGGTCAGTGGCTGTGAAAGGAGGCTTTGAAGGGAGAGGCAAAGGCTGGGGGAGAGATGACGAGAGCTGCCCCCAGCAACCTTCCATCCATCACCATCACCATCACCATCACCTCAGCCTGGGCTTGACTCTGCCTGGAGCTGAACTTGCTCCTGCCCACCCCAAAGCTTTGACAACCCAAACGGCTCCCAGCACCTCCCGCCCCTCATTCTGTCCCGAGGCTCTGCTTCTCTAACGAGTCACAAGCTGCCTTGATGTTTTACGTCTGTCCTGCGCCCTGGTTCATCTGGCAGTGTTTCCTCCACTGGACTGGAAAATCCCCAGAACAGGGGTGATACCTCCTCTATCAGACTGGGAGCTTCCTAAAACAGAGGCTGTTTCTCCCCCATGAGATTGGGAGGTCTCTCAGGTAGGAGCTGCAATTCTCCTTTGCTCAGTATGGACCGCCCCACATCCGTAATTAGAGACAGGAGCCAGGAACCCAGAGAGAGCGTCTCTCCCTGTATCCTTCTCTTTTGGGACAATCTCCAGACCAGCACTCCCTGGGACCATCCATTCCTTAGCTGTTTGAGAGTGCGAGGGCAGGAGCCCAGGCTGGCCATGAGGCTGCTCCCCCACTGCGCACCCCGAATCTGGCTGCCGTTTAATGAATGCATTCCCATGTTCACTCCCCCACATCCCTATCCCCGAACCAGCTGCCCAGGCTTCAGCAAGGTACCAGCTTTTGGTGCACAGAAGACTCAGCCCCAACCAGCAGGGCCTCTGTGGCCAATTCCACCTAATCCTGTTGATTAACTCTGAGGCTAAATGGTTTCCAGGGGTGGGGAGTGGGAAGGGCACCCCAAGAAAGTGGGGGTGCAGCAAGCTGAAGTGAGGTTGATTGGTGGCAGTGGGGCTCTTTGTGTCCCTTCTCACGCTGCTTTGGCCCTGTACTCCCCACCCTGTTTCCTTTTCTGTCATCACCACCGTCATTGTCCTCATCATCAACAATAGTAATAGCCTTCATGGGTCCTTGAAGTTGCAAATTACTCCCATCATCTTTATTTTATTTTATTTCATTATTATTTTTTATTTTTATTTTTTGAGACAGAGTCTTGCTCTGTTGCCCTGGATGAAGTGCAGTGGCGTGATCTCAGCTAACTGCAACCTCCACCTCCCAGATTGAAGTGATTCTCCTACCTCAGCCTCTCAAGTAACTGGGATTACAGGCACGCACCATCATGCCCGGCTAATTTTCATCTTTTTAGCAGAGACGGGGTTTCACTATGTTGCCCAGGACTGTCTTGAACTCCTGACCTCAGGTGGTCCACCTGCCTCAGTCTCCCAAAGTGCTGGGATTGCATGCGTGAGCCACCACACCAGGCCACCAGGCCCCATCATCTTTATTTCACTCCATTGTCAAAGCCATCTAGGGAGGCATACAAGGATGTATTGTTATCTTCATTTTTATAGCTGAGGAAACCAAGGTCCTGAGAAGGGGAGCGACTTGTCCAAGACCACACAGCTAGGGAAAGACAGAGCCCACAAGCCAGGTCTCAGGCTGCCGAGACCAGGACTCCTGATCAGGCCAGGGCTGTCCCAGAGGGCCCTCAAACTCCCTCCCAATCTGTCCCTTCCCGCCATTTCCTCTCCAGGGCTTACTGGTTGTGTGTCCTCCATCCAAGTGACTGAACCTCTCTGAGCCTCGGTATACCTGTTTGTAAAAGAGTCAATAGTCCCAGCTTCACAGACCTATGAAGGCTGGCACAGAAGTTTCTAAAATGGGGGTCTCTTCCCCTGAGCTTGGCCAAGGCGGGTGGTGGAAGCTCTTTTTCAGGGGTTGAAGTCACAAACAAAGTGCAATTCTGTTCTCTTGAGATCTCTCTGGATCTCAGTGGACAGCGAGACAGAGCTCTGCCCTCCCCACTCAGTGTCCAGAGGGTTGTTATGGCAACCTCCAACATCCCAGAGGATCATGCCAGATCCTCTCAGACAAGAGACCTATGGGCCCTGCTTGGCCTTCCCCAGTCTGGGCTTCGGTCTGGGCATCTCTCTGGATCCACAGAGTTCCCCAAATCCCTGCAGAATAAGGAGTGGGAAGGACAAGGAGACAGGAAGGAATTAGACCTAGAACTCCATGGTGAGTCTAGAAAGCTGCCGGTGACTTGCAGGACTGAGGGGTCCGCTGACGCATGAGAGGGCACCGAGGCCGGGGCTCGGCAGAAGCACCTTGAATTTTATCTGTCAGTGGCATAAAGCAAATGTTGGTCCTTTACTAACTGCAGTCATGATTTTGGTCACAACTCTATATCTTGTCCTATTATTTCCTCAATATTTTACTATATCCAAAAGCACCTTTAAAAACCGAATTCAAGGATACTAATGCTCTTATAAATGGAAAATGAGTATCGTTTCCTATAAATAGATGGGAACCATAAAAACCATAAATAGCATAAAAACAAGCAACGTTGTTAAATTCTACCTAGAGACTTGCACATGGGAAGCTGTGAGCTTGGGGCCTGCCCTCTCTTTGTTAAGAAGAGAGAAAAACTGTGTTAATGACTGTCTCAGACTGTGCTGGCCTCAGTGGGGCCACCAGCCACGCATGACTATGTGAATTTGAATTAAAATTAAATACAATGAAAGATGAAGTTCTTCAG
This sequence comes from Theropithecus gelada, assembly GCF_003255815.1. NCBI lineage: Eukaryota > Metazoa > Chordata > Mammalia > Primates > Cercopithecidae > Theropithecus > Theropithecus gelada. The sequence goes on from NC_037668.1 coordinate 46,238,156, forward strand.
TTGCAGTAGGGAAGTTTCAGATGCTCAAAACCCCATGTAGCTAGTACTGCCACATTGAACACTGCGAATCTACAACGTTTCCATCATCGCAGAAACTCTTACTGGACAGCGCTGCTCTAGAACTGAATGGAGACTCAGTCAGATTAGTATTTCTAGGCCAGGCGCGGTGGCTCACACCTGTAATCCCAGCAATTTGGGAGGCTGAGGCTGGCGGATCACCTGAGGTCAGGAGTTCAAGACCAAAGTTGGAGACCAGCCTGGCCAACATGGCGAAACCCCATCTCTGCTAAAAATACAAAAATTAGCCGGCCGTGATGGCATGTGCCTGTAGTCCCAGCTACTCGGGAAGATGAGGCACAAGAATCATTTGAACCCAGGAGGTGGAGGCTGCAGTGAGCAGAGATGGCACCACTGCACTCCAGCCTGGGCGACAGAGCAAAACTCCATCTCAAAAATAAAAAATAAAAAAGATTAGGATTTCCCCCAGGACAAGCCTGTGCCTCCTCCGTCAGACTGGGGCTTTCCGAGGGTAGGGCCTGTGTCTGCCCTCTGACCTCTGTGAGGTCAGACCTCACAGCTCTGAGGACAGTCTCTGCCCAGAGATTGCACTCCCTACAACTCTGGTCCCCATCCCACTCAGCTCCTCTCTGAGCTCAAGTGTCCTCACTGGAGAACTGAATCTGGTGCCCCATTCCCCATCCATGGGCTGGCCTCCCTGCCTGATTCCTTCTTCTGAAGCCCCAAGGGCTGGCTTTCTCAGTCGCCGTCAGAACACTGAGGTTATGCAGTGCATTTCAGGAATTGAATCCTTGGCGTTAGTTGTATTTGGCTCTGAGCCCCAGACATGGTGGGGAAGGGCCCCCAGAATGGCAGCTGTGCCCACCGTGGTCTCCCTACAGCGACTGGGGGTCTGGGTAGCTGGCAGCCCCGGCAGGAAAGGCAAGGGCAGAGGAGGGGATTAGATCTGACCCCAGGTCTCTGCCCTTGGGGATGAGGCAGGCCACGATGAAGGCAGGACTCCCTTGCAATCCGTTCCTTCGCTGTGTGGCACGGCGTCATAGTCAGAGACCACCTGGCACTGGCCAACAAAAACCAAGGATAACTTCCCAACGGACAAGATAGCAGGATGGAAGCAAGTGGGTCCAGGGCAGAGAGGCATTGCCAAGATGGATGACCCTCCAGGTGCATGACCTCCCACACCCCCGGGCCACACCCACCAGCTTCCTGGCTATGAATGTGACCCCATGATTAAATTACCCAGCATGCCTTTTGACATGCCAGGCCTTTGCATGTGCTCTCCCCTCTGCCTGCAGTGCCTTTCCCTTCACCTCCACTTAACATCTAAGGCTGTACTAGTTTCTCTTTTTGTTTTTGTTGAGGGGAGGAGGGGGTTGTCCCTTGGGGGAGGGGTCTAGGCCTATTCATGTAATTAACACTTGAAGTGATTGGGAGGAAGGGATCTTTGTATTGGTGGAAGGGGTCAGGGCAGGGAGCAGTGTTTGAGTGCACCTCACATTACCTTTCTAGGACTCAGTTTCTCCCATCTCTGATGCAAGCACAAGGTCTCCCAAACTCTTCTAGCTTGACTCAGGTTGAGTGCGCTAAGCCCAAGGCTCAGGTCCTACCTTGCCCACTGCATATAGCCTCTTCAGGTGCATAGCAAATACTCAATAAATGCTTTGGGGGAGGGAGTGAATGAGTCAATGACAAAAAATAAAAGTGCTTCCAGGAATACCAGAGATGGCAAAGGAGAGGAAAGGGGAGAAAGAAATGAAGGCAAAAGAGAAAAAGGAGGAAGAGGAGTGGGGAGGAAGGAAGGTAGCCTCTGAGTGTCTGCTCTCTTTTCCATCTTCCTTTCTGCTTCCTCTTCTCCATGCTCCCCGTGGCTCCCCAGGGGCTGCTGAGGGGCAGCTTCAGAACCCTAGCTGGGAGATGCCCTGCTAGCATCCCCTCTGCTGGGTCAGAGATGGGCAGGAGCCGCAGGATTGATGGGGACAGGGAGCTGGTTCCTGGGTATCTCAGTCCCAACAGCTAAGGAGGCTGAGCAGGGGCTTCCTGCAGCCTCCCTAACTTGGGCCCAGGGCTGAAGTAGATTCCTGGCCTGATAACCCCAACCAGGCCTGGGAAGTGAGCTGGCTCCAACCTTCTGGGCTCTCCAGGCCCAGGAAGCAAAAGGCCTTCACCTACCCCCAGTCTCCATGGTGGAAATTAGTGGGGATGATGGGATGGGGTCCACAGCCTTGACCAAGGTCATTCAGGTGAGGTCTCCTCTAGCCTACGGGGAACACTTACAGGACCCTGGGACATCCCAGAGAGAGCTTGTCAGTGGAAGTCACCTAATCCAAACCCTTCATGTCACAAATGGGGAAAGTGAGGCCCAAGGAGGGGAGGTGGCCTTCCCAGGGTCACTGGCATTTAGGAGCAGAGTCAGGCCTGGAATCTAAGCTTCTTGATGGGCAGCTCTGGACGTATGCACTTTTTCTCTTTTTTGGACAGGGTCTTGCTCTGTTGCCCAGGATGAAGTATGGTAGTGTGATTGGCTTACTGTAACCTGGAACTCATGGGCTCGAGTGATTCTCCCACTTCAGTCTCTTGAGTATCTGGGACTACAGGCATGCATGTCCACACCAAGCTAATTTTCTTACTTTTTTTCTGGAGGTGGGGTCTTGCTATGTTGTCCAGGCTGGTCTTGAACTCCTGGGCTCAAGACCTGGGCTCAAATAATCCTCCTGCCTCAGCCTCCTGGGCTCTAGCAATCCTCCTACCTCAGCCTCCCAACATGCTGGGATTACAGGCATGAGCCACCATACCTGGATGCCTTTTTCTTAAAGTCAGGATTATTGAGGTATAGTTAATATACAGTAAAAGTCTGCCCTTTTAATTGAGAATATAGCTCTATGGATTTTGTCAAACGTATCTCACCACGAAACCATCCCTTGAGTCTTATGTCATGGACATCCTTGCATGTCAGTGGAAATAAACAAAATGCCCAACCAGAGGGGACTGTTTTGTTGTTGTTGCTGTTTGTTTGTTTGTTTGTTTGTTTTTCCCTAAAGGGAAAGATTTTGCAAGAAAGTAAGCAATACTCTAGGGTTGGGCATGGAGGTTGCGTCCCATCCTTCACATTGATAAACAATGCTAGGGTGAACATCCTTCTATCTTGTGCTTGGGAGGAGACTGATCCTCAGTGCAGTGATGGGTCCTAGGTGGGCACGAGTGTGCCTGGTGCTCTCCTCCCAGACCCGAGCACCCTTCCATCTCTCTAAGCCCCTGCCCTCTCCCTCCCTCTCCTCCCACTGCAGGGAACCGGCTGGATGAGGGCTCGGATGTGGAGTCGGAACCTGACCTCCCACTGAAGCGCAAGCAGCGCCGCAGTCGGACCACATTCACGGCCGAGCAGCTGGAGGAGCTGGAGAAGGCCTTTGAGAGGACCCACTACCCGGACATCTACACCCGCGAGGAGCTGGCGCAGAGGACCAAGCTGACCGAGGCGCGTGTGCAGGTGAGGAGGCACCTGCAGTGTTGGTGCTGCAGGTATACTCCAGAGATTCAGAAGTTTGGGATGGCCAAGGTCAGTGGGTTTAATGGGACCTCTCGGGGGGTTTACAACAGGTTCAGGGGGTTGTGTAGACAAGTAATGCCACCAGTGCAGAGTTAGTAGGCAGCAAATGTTGATTGACTGAGAGTTGGACAGCCCAAAAAGGAGGGAAGAATGGAGGAAGAGATAGAGGGAAGGGGGGAAGAAAAGGAAGAAGGAGGAAGGGAAAGAAGGATGAAAGAAGGAATGAAAGAAGGGAGGGAAGCCAGGTGTGGTGGCTCACACCTGTAATCCCAGCACTTTGGGAGGCTGAGGTGGGCGGATCACTTGAGGTCAGGAGTTCAAGACCTGCCTGGCCAACATGGCGAAACCCCATCTCTACTAAAAATACAAAAATTAGCTGGGCGTGGTGACGGGCACCTGTAATCCCAGCTACTCAGGAGGCTGAGGCAGGAGAGTCACTTGAACCTGGGAGGCGGAGGTTGCAGTGAGCCAATATCACACCACTGTACTCCAGCTTGGGCGACAGAGCAAGACTCCGTCTCACAAAAAGAAAGAAAGAAGGGAGGGAGGGAGGGCATTAGTTCAGTCAGAAGAAGGGGTTTGGGGAGTATTAAAATCTCCAAATCTCTGATGAGCAGAGGAAGTGATCAGGAGGAAGATTTCCAAACAAGCCTAGCTTCCTCTGATGGGTGATGAGTGTCCCGTTACCGGAAGCATGCAAGTAGGCTGGGCAGGCCAGTTCCTGGCAGGTTAGATGCATCAGGGCAGGATGGGCAGCCCCCGAAGACCCTGAACATCCCCTCCATGGCCTCAGTATGTGGGAAGGAAGAGGGGAGAAGAGCAAGAGCCTCTCGACCGCTCGAGGACGGCCCCGCCTGCTCTCTGTCGGTGGGTTGAGGGGCAAAGGCCTGCTGCAGGGGGCCTGGGGGCATTGCCTCACCTCCCCAGGCCAAACTCTCAGATTCCAGGAGGCCTACAGTTGTTCTCCAAGTGCAGGAGCCTCTCTGGGGGCCTGGCTGGAGAGGGCTGAGGCTAGAGGATTGCGGATGGAGGAGGAAGAGCCAGGACAAGTCGTGATGAACGGCTCCTGTGGGAATCCATTCCCCAGCTGTCTCCTACATGGACGGGGAGGCATTGAGGGAGGGGAAAGATCCCCATTACCAGAATCTAAGCAGTGCTCAGGGAGTCAGAGCAGCCTGCAGAGGCGCCACCCCAAACTGCTGACGGCAGGCATTTCCACCCAAGAGGAGCCAGCCTTTGGCCGGCACCCACTTAGCCAGTGGCGTTGCTGGGGCTGCTTCTCAAACGTGACCTAGTGGAAGCTCGGACCACCTTGTCAGGTCAGCTTCGTCACCCCCTGCAAGCCATGGGTGCAGAAACTGGAAGTTCAGAGAAGCAACATGCCCAGGGGCACAAGCTGGATGGGGGCTGAGCCAGGCCCAGCTGCTGGCAAAACCCACGTCATTTCCATCCAGGGAAAGGAACAAGCTGAGTCACAAGCTGAAATTTGAAAGCAACTGGGACAATCCTAGAAGCAAGGGACCTTTCAGCACTCCAGGACCCAGTGGACACCCCTGCACCCCCCTGTCCCCACTTCCAGATTAGGGGCCCTTCGCTTCCTTTGAGGGAGACCCCAAGGGGAAGGAGGCAGGAGGCAGCAGCCAGCTCATCTCATTCCCTCCCCTCCTGACCGAGGTGATATCCGAGCTGGCTCCAGGCCTCCCTCCCGCTCTGATCCTCCTGCAGCTGTTCTCCTGGGCACATTCCTGGGCGCTTTCTCGTTCCCACGTCTGGCGGCCACAGCGGCTTCCCACCACCTTGAAGCCTGACTGCTTCTTGTAAAATTTCCTGGCTGTCAGAGCAGTGCTTTTATTGGCCCAGGGGACTCAGAAACAGGTGTCACTCAAGGTCCACGGAGGGAGGGGGTCTGGGAATGGAGAGGCAGCCAGAGCCCAGGCAAAGCCATCCTGAGGGGGCGGGGCCTACCTCCTGCTTGTTGACTTCCTGTCATACTCTATGCTTCCCCAGTGCAGGGAGCTCCCTCTGGGTCAGGGCAGGGACTCCTCATTAGACCAAAATCTCTCCCAGGGCAGGGCTGGATCTCCCCACTTGGCCTGAGAGCTTTCTCAGAGAAGAAGGAACAAAAAATGTTGAGTTTTTAAAGAATAAAAGACCAGGCATAGTGGCTCACTCCTGTAATCCCAGCCCTTTGGGAGGCTGAGGCAAGTGGATCACCTGAGGTCGGGAGTTTGAGACCAGCCTGACCAACATGGAGAAACCCCATCTCTACTAAAAATACAAAATTAGCCCGGTGTGGTGGCACATGCCTGTAATCCCAGCTACTCGGGAGACTGAGGTAGGAGAATTGCTTGAACCCGGGAGGCGGAGGTTGCAGTGAGCCAAGATCATGCCATTGCACTCCAGCCTGGGCAACAAGAGCAAAACTCTGTCTCAAAAAATAAAAATAAAATAATAATAAATAAATAAATAAATAAATAAATAAATAAAATAAAACAAACATTTAGCCTGGAGAAGTGGAGACTTGAAGGACATAGCTGCTCTGAGAGTCCCCAAAGGGTAAGCCCAGGGCCAGGGTCAAGAGAGGAGCATCTAAAGTCGAATAAGAAGGTCTGCAGGAAAGAGCTCAAGACTGAGAGCTCAGGGTTCCTGCCTTTGGTCAGCTGTGCCACCTTCACCAGGTCAATTTTCTTTCCTGAGACTTCGTTTCCTATCTGCTCATAAGGGGATGGAACTCAACAATCACGAAGACCCTTGCATTTCCAGGATCCTTATTTATTGACAATCAGGGATGCTTTGTGAGATGATGAGATTCCCATTACCAGAAGTGTTCAAACAAAAACACAATGTCCAGTCAATCAGGGACCCTAAGGTCTTTGAGTTATGACCTCAAAGTCCCCTGAGTACTGCTTAGATTGTATGGCTTCATACATTTTAGGTCTTGGTCTTTGATTCTAAAGGTCTGTGGTTCTGGGATTTTGCAATCCTATAATATCTTATCTCAGTGGACCTGGGAGATGGGTGAGCTGGTGGATTGGTTCAGGGCGGGCTTGGAGCCAAATACCTAGATGTGGATTCCAGCTCCATCTCTTACCCTCTCCACCCTCCACCCATCTCTCACCTGCAAGATGATGATAATAATGTCTACCGTGCTCTGAGGATTAAATGATTACATGTAAAAAAAAAAAAAAAAAAAAAGAGGAAGTACTTGCACACAGAAGGGCCGTAAATGGGAGTTGTTCTTACTAAAACGCTGCCTGTTCTTGGCAGCTCCAATACTAGCCACCTTTGCAGCTCCAGGTACATTCACCCAGCAGTCATTTATGGAGTCTTTGCTGTATGCCAGGCGCAGTTCTAGGCATTGGGGATTCACTGGGCAGAAAGCTCTGCCGACTTGAAGCTGGCATTCTCATAAACACGTGCGCAGGTAAACATGATGTCAGGCGGGGATCTGGTCACCAAAGAGTGGCCTGTTTTCCTCTCTGGCTCCCTCAAGCCCTGCTTCACTGCAGGGGCTGGGAGCCTCTGCTTGAAACCTGCTGGATGTTACCAGTGCCTGTAACACGTCTGCCTCAGCCAGGAGAAAGCCAGAGCCACGTGAAGGGCAGCCAAGGGGGTGTCAGGCAGGAGAACCCATGCCTGGAGACCCATCACTCCTTTCTCTGGAGTGACGCACGTATCTTCCTTAGAGGTGAACAGATCCATTTTTTCCAGGGTGCCACAACCCTGAGCCTGTGAATTTCTTCTAGAAACAGAGACTGCAGGGCTGATAGGTCCCAAGATCACCCCATGGCCTTTCCCATGGGTGCCTGTGATGACTTCCCCATCCTTCAGATGATCAGCACCAGGAAACTAAGGCTGTGTGCAGCGCCTCTTTACTTTACGGTCCTTGGAACCCTGCTCTTCGCTTGGGGTTGGGGTGGGATGTTCTGAACAGAAATCCCATCGTGGAGGCACTACAGGAGATTCACTAATTAACAACTTATGCTGAATCTCTTAATAACACTAGGTAGCGTTCATGGTGCATTTCTTTTTTTTTCCTTTTTTTATTATTATTATTTTTTATTTTGAGACAGAGTTTCACTCTGTCACCCAGGCTGGAGTGCAATGGCACAGTCTCGGCTCACTGCAACCTCCGCCTCCCAGTTTCAAACGATTCTCCTGCCTCAGCCTCCTGTAAGCTGGGATTACAGGTGCCCACCACCACTCCTGGCTAATTTTTTGTATTTTTAATAGAGACAGGGTTTTGCCATGCTGGCCAGGCTGGTTTTTAACTCCTGACCTCAGGTGATCCGCCTACCTCAGCCTCCCAAAGTGCTGGGCTTACAGGCGTGAGCCACTGTACCCGGCCTTCGTGGTGCGTTTCTTATGTGCTAGGCATGATGGCTCACCAGCCTACATATGTTATCTTTATTAATTCTCACCATGACCCCGCGGGGTATGTGTGATTCTTCCCTCCATTTTGCAGATGAGAAAACTGAGATTTAGCTAAGGAAATTAACTTCCTGAAGCACAGTTATACATATACACAGTGAGTACTATTCAGTCATAAAAAAGAATGAGATCCTGTCCTTTTCAACAACATGGATAGAACTGGAGGTCATTATGTTCAGTGAAATAAGTCGCACAGAAAGACAAACTTCACATGTTCACATTTATTTGTGAGAGTTAAAAATTAAGGCAATTGAACTTATGGAGATAGAGAGTAGAAGGATGGTTACTAGAGGCTGGGGCAGGTAGTGGGAGGTGGGGGGAGAAGTGAGGATGGTTAATGGGTTCAAAAAAGGAATAAGGATGAAGAAGATGTATTTGTATTTGATAACACAATAGGGTGACTATAGTCAATAATAATTTCATTGTACCTTTAAAAATAGCGGGTATAATCGGACCGTTTGTAACACAAAGGGTAAATGCTTGAGGTGACGGATACCCCATTTACCCCTGATGCGATTATTATATGTTGCATGCCTATATCAAAGAACCCGTCTATCCTATAAATCTGCATGCCTACTATGTAACCATAAAAACTAAAAATTAAAAAAAAAGATACAGTTCAAAGTGACTGTGCTGGACCCAAGTCTATCTGCTCAGGTTCGTTTCCTCTGTGCTACATAAAGAGAAGGGCCAGATGGAATATTAGACTCAGTACCCAGATGGCATCCACTCTACCCTACTCCCAGTGCAGAGTATTGAGAGAAGGATCAGAAATGAAGAATAAAACCCAGCCCCTGCTTTCAAAGAACTCAGTCCTGAGCAGAGATTCTGGGCAGGGTGCTGGGGCTGTCACTGTCCCTCTTAGAGCGTTTGTTTCCCCCTCTGTAAACGGGCAGCTCACACGAGATGCTGGTGGAGATCCTTCCAGCTCAGCCATCCCAGAGGGTCTCCCGCAGAATGATTCTTACCTGTGGCTGACGCTGTTCTAAGCATGTTGCCTGTGCTAACTTATTTGAGGTCCAGATCCACCTAGGAGGTGGCTGTTATTAGCCCCATTTTATGAAGAAACTGAGGCACAGAGAGATAACAAAAATTTTCCCATGTTAGGAGTTAGAGGCAGAAGTCCATCCCAGGCAGTTGACTCCAGAATCCCTGCTCTCAACCATCCTGTTATACTTCGTGAGAAAGGAGGTGTCTACTGGGAGGGATGTGTATCTAGGGACATAGGACAATGAAGGAAGACGAGATGACAGAATTGGCAACAAAAGCATGCCCTCTCCTCCAGGAAGTCCTCCTGGATTCTGAGAGGCAAAGTTGGAAGCCCCTCCTCTGAGCTCCTTATCCAACCTTACATGTCACCCCATCTGAGTTTACTGCACTGAAAAGCAGCTGCTCTTTGACTCGTGCCCAGGCAAAGGGCAGCTTGAGGGCTCGGACTGGGTCCTGCTCTCTAGCCTGTCTTGCTTGGCACAGACAGGAGTCCCAGTAAAAGTTTGAGATGGGAAGATGGGAAGTAAAGAAGGAAGGGAAGAGTAGGAGAAAAGGAAGGGATGAGAAGGGAAGGGAAGGAGGAAGAATGCATCCATCCAACTTTATTCAGCATTTTTTTGAGGAAAAGACAAGCGGCACCTAAAGACCAGCTGCTACATAACAAACTAGAGTGGCGCATCCCAAACGCCCGTCATTATCCCACCCACCCAAGATGTTCGCCACGTTCACATATTATCTATATTGTTATTTACTTTTCAACGAAATCAATGTGTTTTAAAATAAAAATGGACAACACTCCCGTGAAGGGAAGACAATTGTTAAAACACACACACACACACACACACACACACACACAACACGCAAAGGAAAACAAAACAATGTGATTAAAGCCTTTCAGGAAAATGTCACCTGCAAACGCCTGCTCTCCCTGTGTTCAGAAGGGAGATTAGCACAGATTAGAAAGGCGCTGAGGATGCATTAGCACCAAACTGAGACCCCTCTTCCCCCCTTCCCCATGCCCAGGAGGCCTGGGACAGAAGTGGAAGGAATAACTTTCCCATCCTCATGTCCAGGTTATTGAATTCTGTTTCTCCAACAGGGAGCCGTGGCAGGAGGCCCACTCTTTGGGAAACACTGAATTAGTACAAAGACCTCCCCACACCCTTCCCGCAGAGCCTGGGAGCTCGGAGGCAAGGCCCATTCCTTGCAGGTTTCCCTCTCCCGCATCCCTCCCACCCCAGGGTGCCCTGGGGAAGCCCTCAGCACCCTGCGGAAGTGGGGAGAAGCCAGGGCTGTGAATCCTTTGGGAGCCAGTCATTTTCCCTTCAGGCTTGGCTGCCTCCTCTCCTTTCTCTGTGAAATCTAGACAGGTCAGAGCCGGCAGCTCTTGTTGATCCAGCCTGCGAAGCTGAACGCTGCTTTTCCCACCTGGGAGGGATGACTCTAGGGGCACATAAGCGCCCTCCACCCAGCTGCACTCCGCTCCCCCATCTCGGCAGAGATGGTACAGAGATTTGGGGGTCTTAGGTGATCAGGTGCCAGGGGAGGTTGCGGCCTTCACTCCCCATCAGGATGGGACACCAACCAAGCCTGTGGCCCCAGCCCCAGCAAAGACACCCCAGAGCCAATCCTGCCTCCCCTTGTTCATTCATTCATTCATTCATTCATCATTCACTCCTTCATTCATTCGACAAGTATTCCTTGAACACTTACTGAGCTCCAGGCATTGGGCAAGGAATGCATGGCCTCTGCCCCATGGAGCTTGGGCCCAAGGGGGACATTAGGAGCAGCACAGCCAAGAAACGGGCACACAGAATCATTGCTCCTGTGGGGAAGCACACAGGCAGGAGGCCCCCTGAGAGAAGGCAGAGAACCTACCTGAACCCACCTTAGATGCGGCGATTAAGGCGTTGGAGTAGGAAGAAGCATTTCAACTGAGCTCTGAAGGCCAAAGAGCCAGCTGCAGCAAGAGTGTTCAGGTGAGAGGGAACAGCATGTGCAAAACTCAGGGTGGAAAAGAACCCCCTCAAAGCAGCCCCAGTGTGCACCCTCATTCTCCTCTTTCTCTGACCTGTCCCAGGAAACTTGCAAATCCAGATAAGTGAGCTCTAGAAAGCCAGACTGATTCTAAGTTTGAATCGCAGCTCCAACACAGATCAGCTAGGTGGACTTGGGCAAGCAACTTGACCTCTGTGAGCCTTGGTTTCCCCTTCTGTAAAATGGGGATAGGAGAATACATCTCATGGGTCTGTGTATGGATTGACACGTGAAGCGCCAGCACAGGAAAGGGAGACAAAGATGTTAGGTTATTATCCCACTAATGTTTGATAAATCCGTGTGTATGTGTGTGTGTGTGTTTCCTATTTCAAGGAGGCCCAGGGTATGTAAGCAAAGTAGGGCCTCAGTCTCCAGACAAAGAACCTGGTTTGCACATCTGGGTCTGAAGTGCAGGTCTCATTCAGGTGGGTTGCAGATGTGTGGCTTCCTCCTGGGGGGCTTCCTGGAGGAGGTGGTCAAGCAGGGCACCAGCATCGCTCCAGGAAGGAGCAGCTGTAGAGGAAAGCGTACTGGCCTGAGAGCCACACAGGACTGGCTGGGCCACTGACTCCACCTGGCCCATGGACAAGTCACCCACTTTCTCTGGGTCTCAGTTTCCTCATCTGTAAAATGGGGATAATACAGAAACCCCTCACTGGTGGTTGTGAGGGCAGAATGGGGTCATACCTAGGAAAACACTTTGCAAACCGTCCCATGCTGCACAACACTGGAGATTTCCCTCCCTGCAGGAGGATGCTGGCTGGATTAGAGGGTGATGGCTTGGGCAACTGGGTCTAGATGTGTTGCAGCTGTCTGCCAGGAACCTGGCCGAGGGGTCTCCATTCTCTGCTCTCCATCCCCCAGGTCTGGTTCAGTAACCGCCGCGCCCGTTGGCGTAAGCAGGCAGGAGCCAACCAGCTGGCGGCATTCAACCACCTTCTTCCAGGAGGCTTCCCGCCCACTGGCATGCCCACGCTGCCCCCCTACCAGCTGCCGGACTCCACCTACCCCACCACCACCATCTCCCAAGGTGAGTATCCCAGCCCCATCCTGCCATCGCAGTGGTACCCCTTCCCTTCTTTCTTTACTTTCACTTACAAAGACTCTTTTTTAATGACCATTTCTTACTTTCATGTAAGCAAGCTATTAAGAGAAAAAAGATGCAATCCTGCCCTTGAAATTCTTGGCCCTAACACAGAGCAGCCAGGTGGGGTCCCCAAGGCAGCCCCTGTGCACCTGTTTAGAACTGAGCTTCTCAAATGGTACCATGGATCTCCCAGGGATGTTACTAAAATGCTGGTCTGGGTGGGGCCCGAGATTCTGCACTTCTAAAAATCCCCCTGGGGATGCCCAGGCTGGTGAGGCATGGACCAGGCTTTGAGCAGCAAGGATTTGGAGCACAGGACACTGGGCTGACCTGCTTTGGAAGGAAAGGGCCAGATTCTCCAGGGACTTTGGGATCATGCATAGTCACAGCCTTTGAGTTTTTAAAATGAGAGTGACATGAGTACATGTGTGCATCTGAGTGCGTGGATGAGTGTGTGTGAGTGCATGTGTGTAGGAGTGTGTGCGTGTGTGTGCATGAGTGTGTGCATGTGAGTGCATATGAGTGTGTACATGTGACTGCATGCATGAGTGTGTGCGTGTGCGTGCCTGAGTGTGTGCGTGAGTGTGTGTGCATGTGCATGCATGAGTGGGTGCATGAGTGCGTGCGTGTGTGCGCATGAGTGTGTGCGTGTGAGTGTGTGCATGAGTGCGTGCATGAGTGTGTGTGTGCATACATGAGTGTGGGTGTGTGTGCATGAGTGTGTGCATGTGAGAGTGTGTGCATGAGTGCATGAGTGTGTGCACGTACGTGTGTACCTGTTGGGAGGATGTTGGAATCATGTTGGAATCTTTTTTTTTTTTTAGATTATATTGGTCTCCAACCTATTACCAAAAAAACCAATTTACAAAGGGGCTTATATAATTCGCTGGGACCTTATTTTCTTGCCTCTCTCTCAAAAGATCCATTTTCAGAGATGGAATAAAGGTCAGGGTCTCCTTTGAGGACCAGAGAAAGCTCCCTCGAGGGATTCCCCCCACTCTGGGGTGAACAGCCCTAGGCCTGGCTGGGCTGAGCCGGGTCAGAACCCTGAGGTCTGCCTGGGAAGGAGGCCTCACTTGGGCCCAGTTCTCCCAGTGGCTTGAAGTATAAGATTCCCTTCTAGGCTTGAAAAGGAGTAGACAGAGGGAAGAAGGTGAGTGGGTGGGAGAGGCTAAGGTATCAGAGGGGCCTTGGGAGAGGAAAGGAAAGGCTGGGTCCCAGGAGAGAAGGTGAGCCTTGTAGGGGAAGAAAGGTTCCCTCCCCCCAAACTCACCGGACCTTGTTCATTCTGTCACCCCCCATGCCCTGTCCCAGCACACACTAGGAATACCACTATTTGATATTGGCCTCATGGGCTGGGCGCAGTGGCTCAGAACTGCAGTCCCAGCACTTTGGGAGGCCGAGGCGGGCAGATCTCTTGAGGCCAGGAGTTGGAGACTAGCCTGGCCAACATGTGAAACTCCGCCTCTACTAAAAACACACACACACACACACACAAAAATTAGCTGGACATAGTGGCATACATCTGTAATCCCAGCTACTCGGGAGGCGGAGGCAGGAGAATCTCTTGAACCCAGGAGGCAGAGGTTGCAGTGAGCCCAGATCACACCACTACACTCCAGCCTGGGTGACAAAGCAAGACTCCATCTCCAAAAAAAAAAAAATTAAAAAAAAGATAGCTACCTCATAAAGCCTCCTTTTAAATGACTGGCAGGCTGGAGTTCTGGAGGCCAAGGAGAGAGTCAAAGAGCCCCCGCCACCACCACTGTGACTTGGTAAGATAAATTGAACCAGTGCTGAGGGCCCCAGTCCTGGCAAAGCTGCACAGAGGGGCTCAGAGACAGCCGAATAATATCCTAGCAGCAAAGAACAGAGATGGCTCCGAATTTAGGCCATTCAAATCCTGGTCCCATCACTCACTAGCGTGGTCATCTTGTGTGAGTGCCCCAAGCCCACCGAGCCTTGGTTTCTTCATCTGTAAAATGGGATTTATAGTCTTGCTTCACACCCTTAGGCAGCATTTGTAATAGCAACTGGCAAGTGGTTGATGCTCACAAAACAAAACAGACCGGGTAGATTAACAGAGTCCCCATCAAGGTTTGGCTTTCAGCCCAGCTGACATTTATTGAGTACCTACTGTGTGCCAAGCACCGAGCAACAGGGGCTGGTGTGCATCTATTTAGGGGTTGTCTGGAATGTTGGGTTGTCAGTCAAGACCTGGCCAGTGCCCAGTGCCCTGCCCAGGAGCTAGCTTGTCTCATCCCAGGTAGCATGGGAGGGTGGTCCCTTCCCTGCAAGGAATGGAGACTGGGAGGAGGAGGCTCATGGCTTGCCTTCTGCTCTCGGAGGCCCAGGGTCCAGGATGAGGTCACTTGCTTAGGACCTCTCTTGGGTCTCTCTACAGATGGGGGCAGCACTGTGCACCGGCCCCAGCCCCTGCCACCGTCCACCATGCACCAGGGCGGGCTGGCTGCAGCGGCTGCAGCCGCGGACACTAGCTCTGCCTACGGAGCCCGCCACAGCTTCTCCAGCTACTCCGACAGCTTCATGAATCCGGCGGCGCCCTCCAACCACATGAACCCGGTCAGCAACGGCCTGTCTCCTCAGGTAGGTGGCCTCAGCCCAGCACCCAGGCTCCCACCGCCACTAAAAAGTCAGACATTTGCAGACAGCACGTGGGTGGAGGCCTTGCGCTCTTTCCTGTAGGAGGCTGACTGTGGTCGGGGTTTTTGTTCTAGAACCAGGAATCCTCCCTGGATTCTGTCCTGTGCTCTCGGCTTTTCACCAGCACTGACCAATTCCTGAAAGGCAGGACCACGTCCTGTTGGTGGAGAGAATTGTGGATGGGGGTTCTGGGCCGGTAACTCTACCCTGATTGGTCACTGGAATTCTGTTTGCTCCTGTGTGATTGGTTAAGTCACTCATTGCCTCGGGGTGCTGTTAGAAGTCACAGGACCTGCTTTGGATGAAGTCAGAGAGATCATGTGGGCGTTGATGGTGGTTATAGGTGAGTTTGGGGAACAGGACTTGATGATGCCAGAAGCCCCAATGAACTTGAGGAACTGATGGGCTCATTTTTTTGTAGCTTCAGCAGGCTCCCAAATATCCGTGGGGGAAGGGATGAAGTGTCCCCTGCCACATGTCTGTGGTGAGAATCCGCTGCATGTGATGCAAACTGATCTGAAGAGCCATAGTGTGGCCATAGTGTGGCTCTTCAGATCAGGGAAGGCTGTGGCGTGGGTCTAAATCCCAGCTGTACTTCTCAGGAGGCTCTGAGGCAAGTCAGCATCTGTGAGCCTCAGTTTAACCCCCATTAAACACAGCCTGTTACTACCCTCTCAACAAGGGGTGCTTGCCGCATTCAGTATGCTAACAGGTCAGAGCACCTAGCCTAGAGCCTGGCATGAAGTCAGTGCCAAGTAAATGTTAGTTCTCTGGCCCTCCCAGTGCCAGGACAATGTGATTAATATGGGAAATCCATTACCTAGAAGGAAAATAAAAAGAAATTCAAAGAAGGCCAGCAAGCTACATCCTGCAGGCCATGTCCGTCCAGCTCGCTGTTTTTTGTAAATAAAGTTTTATTGGAATACAGCCATGTCCATTTATTTATGGTGGCTTTTGTGCCACCACAGCAGAATTGAGTAGTTTTAAAAGAGATCATATAAGGCCAAGGGTGGTGGCTCACACCTGTAATGCCAACACTTTGGGAAACCAAGGCAGGTGAATCACCTGAGGTCAGGAATTCGAGACCAGCCTGGCCAACATGGTGAAACTCTGTCTCTACAAAAATACAAAAATTAGCCAGGCATGATGGCAGGTGCCTGTGATTTTAGCTACTCGGAAGCTGAGGCAGGAGAATTGCTTGAACCCGGGAGGCAGAGGTTGCAGTGAGCCAAGATTGCACCATTGCACTCCAGTCTGGGCAACAGAGTGAAACTGTCTTAAATAAATAAATAAATAAATAAATAAATAGAGAGCTCATGTGGCCCACAAAGTCTGAAATGTTTACTGTCAGGCCCTTACAGTAAATTAAAAAAAAAAAAAAAAAAAAAAAAAAAAAAAAAAAACCTTGGTCTGAAACATTCCCAAGAATGTTAATTTTCTGCTTATCTGGATTCATTTCTGTTTGCCTCCATTAATTTGTGTAGTTGAGGGTTAATTGCATTTCAGCTGCATCGTTGATTTATGGGGAAATCCTTGAGTAAGTCCCTTCCCCTTTCTATGCCTCAATTTTCTCATCCATGAAATGGAGATAATCCCAGTATTTGCCTCCCAAGGTTGCTGAGGATTGAATGAGATGATCTGTGGAAGGCACTCAGTTCAGGTCCGGCACAGCGTGAGTGCCCAGTACCTGTAGGCAGCTGCCTGCAGAGCTCCTAATGGTGACGCATCAAGGCCTCTCAGGGTCCACAGTATGAAGGGTGATGCCACTTACTTGGCTGACCTTGTCCTCACCAGGCCACCCCACTCTCTTGCTGGGATCCCAGGTGAACTAAACCCTGCACGTGGAATACAGCCTGTCAGCCAGAATGTCTTCCCTGGGGACCCCAGTTGGCCTCTTTGGGGTTCAAGGTCATGGCCTCCATTTCATTAGTGCTAACCTTCTAGAGCCCTTGAGTAAGTTCCAGAGCCCTTGAGATGAGTCACAACAGGATCCCTGAGCTGGCTGGGGAAGGACACTGCAGAGATCCAAGGTGTCCACACCCAAGAATGGGGTCCAGGCGCAGCTTGGTGGTACAAAACAAATTTGGAGGAGTGTCCTTAGAAAGCTGAAGAGGGTCTTGGGGGTTCTGTGCGCAGCTGTCTTGCTTTGGAGATAGAGGGCCCCGGTACACATTGGCCTGGCCAGGGTTGAGAATCTGGGGCACCTGACTCCGTGACCACCGCTTTTCCCGGCCCTCCTTGTCTCACTGTGGGCTGAGGTTTATCCCCAACACAGGACTGTCACAGGACAAAAGAGAGACTTAGCAAATAAGGGGCCCCAGGCCTCCAGAGTGTGGGTCAGGGATGGGAAACTGACCCACTAGTGTGACCAGTGGATCAAGGGGGAGCATCTCCCCCATGGCTAGGAGGCTTCAGAGTTGGATGAGGTGTTTTTCACCCTTTCCTGGAAGTTCCTAAGTTGGACCCCCAGCCCTCCACCCAGCCCAGAATTTCACTGAAGCTAAAGGCGAGAGACCCTCAGGACCGGGAGACTGACATGATGAATTGAAGAAGCTCAGAGGCTCCCATCAAAGGTGTGAAGACAGATGGAGGGTCTGACAGGGGCAGAGGGGACCAGGAGGTGAACAGCTGCTGGAGGAGGGCGGGTGCAGGGGCAGCAGGGCAAGCCGTGTGTGCTTCTGTGCATGGAAACTGCAGAGGTTAATCTGGGAGCACTTCCTGAAGGACGGGTGCAGCAAGCGGGGCGGAGTTTCTGGGTCTTGTACAAAAGCTCCTGGGCTTGCTAGGCTCCGACTCCCATTGCCCTCCCGCCTCAGTCTGGGCAGGTGGACTCGACACCATCAGCACATTGCTGTGGTCCTGGGGCCAGGAATCCTCTGTGCATAAGGATCTACAGGGAGACGCCCTGTAAGGACAGATCTGCCTCCCGCATCCTCTCTTCCTAACAGGACTGGCTTCTCTATAGCTCACCTGGGCAGGAGGGACAGGATAGGCTTCCCCTCTGGGCTGTGGGGTTGGCACACTGTCCCTTCCTTTCCCCAGGACGGCAGGTCTCTGACACATTGCCCAGATATCTGTGGACCTCAAAACTGGAAAGATTTTTTTCTTTTCTTTTTTTTCTCTCTCTCTCTCTCTTTTTTTTTTAAACAGAGTCTTACTGTGTTGCCCAGGCTGGAGTGCAGTGGCACAATATTGGCTCACTGCAACCTCCGCCTCCTGGGTTCAAGCAGTTCTCCTGTCTTAGCCTCCTGAGTAGTTGGGATTACAGGTGCCCGCTGCCACGTCTGACTAATTTTTGTATATTTAGTAGAGACAGGGTTTTGCCATGTTGGCCAGGCTGGTCTTGAACTCCTGAACTCAGGTGATCTGCCCACCTTGGCCTCCCAAAGTGCTGGTATTACAGGCATGAGCCACTGCGCCCGGCCGGAATTTTTGTTCTTACAGAAGCCAAAGGGGCTTACACTGGAGGATGAAGTTGTGGCTCTACTGAGCACCTGGTCAGACTCGGGATAAGCTAGCTGTGCATCACGCTGGCCAGCTTGCTACTACTGTGAGGAAGATGTGCCTCCTCCAGTGGCTTGACCCAAGTCCCTTGTCTCAAACCCAGCCTGGGAAGTGGGGACCACGGAACATCAGGGACTCCATGCAGAATCTCAAGGAAAGGCCATTTACTCATCTCGTCTCTGCACGTGCCCCCTGGCTTGGAAGGGGGTCACTAACATAATGAATATTTATAGAGTACCTACTATGTGGCAGGCACTGGTCTAGGCACTTGGGATAAATCAGTGAACATGAGAGGAAGACCCTTATATTGTCCCAGTGGAGGTGACAGTACAACAGGGTCAGACAGACAAAAAATATAAGTTTAAAAGGCATGCAGTATGTTTAATACCAGGGTTGACAAGGACAGCTGAATTTTCCGGAGTCCTTCTAACCTTCAGATCCTACTCTCGGTGTTTTACACATATTAATCCATTTAAAGGGTAGAGCCAGGATTCAAACCCATGTCTTTAGAGCCTGAAATCTTTTTCTTTTGTTTCCTTTTCTTTTCTTTTCTTTTTTTTTTTTTTTTTTTTTTTTTGAGATAGGGTTTCACTCTGTCACCCAGGCTGGAGTGCAGTGGCATGATCTTGGCTCATTGCAACCTCTGCTTCCTCCCATGTTCAATTTTCCTGCCTCGGCCTCCAGAGTAGCTGGGACTACAGGCATGCGCCACCACGCCCAGCTAATTTTTTTGTATTTTTAGTAGAGACAGGATTTCACCGTGTTGGCCAGGCTGATCTTGAACTCCTGACCTCAAGAGATCCACCCACCTCAGCCTCCCAAAGTGTTAGGATTACAGCTGTGAGCCACTGCGCCAGACCCAGAGCTTGAATCTTAGTTACTTGTTCTGTCTTCCTGCCTCTCAGAAATGCCCACACTTGCACTCTTTTAGAGATTGGCTGGTGCAAGAAGAAACCGTCTAGGGAAGCCACCCCCTTCAGCTTGGTGGAGGAAAGAGCTCATTTGACTCACGTGATGGATGAGAAAACTGAGGCCAATGACCTCAGGTTAGGGACCAATGGGCAGAGCTGAGTTATATGGGCAAATGCCTTTCAAGAAGTTTAAATACCCTTGAGGCTTGGTTCCCTCATCGTCTCCCCTACCCGCCCAAGCCCTGGCCTAAAAGGGATTAGGGATTGGGCACTCAGCACATGGATGTCCCTGGCTTTGTGCACTGTGTCCTTCTGAAGAGATGTAGGGAAAAGGAATCCTGCTTGTGAGACCTCATTCCTGATGAGGTTCATCTGGGGTTAGGATCATAGACCACCCGCAACCCCCAGCCTACTCTCTCCCCTTTGCTCCGGGCTGAGGGCCAGTTACTTGGACAATGACTGTTAGAAAACCACTTAGAGGTGGGGCACCGTGGCTCACGCCTGTAATCCCAGCATTTCGGGAGGCCGAGGTGGGAGGATCACTTGAGGTCAGGAGATCAAGACCAGCCTGAGCAACAGAGCGAAACCAAGTCGCTGCAAAAAAAATTTTTTTAATTAGCCAGATACGGTGGGGCGAGCCTGTGGTCCCAGCTACTAGGGAGGCTGCAGTGGGAGGATCGATTGACCCTGGGAGGTTGAGGCTGCAGTGAGCTGTGATTGTGCCACTGGGCGCCAGCGTGAGACCCTGTCTCAAAATTAATTAATTAATTCAAAACATAAAACAACTTAGGACAAAAGGAACCTTTTGTAACGTGACTGACTTTGAATAATGTGCCACCTGCAGATTGATCCCTTCATACCAGCCCCTGTCTAGGAATCCCAAGCAGGCCAGGCGCTTAGGGGCAGTGGCCACAGGTAGAAAGGAGAACATAAGGCAGGCCCTTCAGGGGTCTCCAGTCTGGTGGGGAAGACACAGCCCCTGTCCTCAGGAGCTCAGAGTCTGAGGGAAGAGACAAACCCCTCATCCTTAGATGCCCCAGTCTGATGGGGAAGACACAGCCCCTGTCCTCAGGAGTTCATAGTCTGATGGAAGAGACAAAACCCTCATCCTTAGATGCCTTAGTCTGATGGTGGAAGCACAGCTCCAAGAGACAGGTGGGGCAGACAGGCATCAGAAAGTCATTCAGAGCTGCGGTTCTTGGCAGGCTGAGATCCCAAACAAAGAACCAGGAGAAAAGTTCTGCCAGTTTCGAGGGTCCTTTGGGTTGAAGGCTGCAGGCAGGGTGCCTTGGGCTGGAGGCTTCCTCAGGGCCCACGTGGTATGTGCCAGGTGGGGCTGGGAGGTGTGGTTAGCTGGAACTTCCTCATGTCCCAACCTTTTTAAGATGTCAACTATATCAGAGTAGGAAGTGGAAACTGAGGCCCAGAGAGGGCCCAGTCTCCCCCAGATTTTGTGAAAATCACACCGTTGGGTTAGCGGCACCCTTGGCTGGGGTCTGGAGGGCGCCTGCCACGGCCTCGTGGAAGGTGCATTGGTCTTGCCAGCGCCGCTCCTGGTGCTCTTTCGTAATGTCCCACGCTCATCGTCTCCTTTGTTCCTTTCTGGAGCTTAAAATGAAGGAACCCATAAAGGGATTTACATATTTACAATTCCTCCACATGCCGGCCTAATGAAGAATATTCTCTAAGCATGCAGTTAACCACACGACCACAATGACAACCAACCAGCCTCCCTGTCCTTTCCTGCTTCTCAATACCCTTCTCTCCCGTCCAGCCTGTGCCTTTAGTAATCACGGCAACAGCAATGGCAGAGATCATGCTTACAGAAGGCCAGGTCTCGATGGGCCTGAATGCTGACCCCACTTGCCCTCCTTGACTCTTGGCTGTTATCTTGTGATCCTCGTTTTACAGATGAGGAAACCTTCCTTGTCCAGGGTCCCCATCCAGCCAGCCACCTAATGCACATTTACGGAGCCTCTCCCAAGTGCCAGGTTGTGTGCTAGGATCTGGCAAGTGGCAGAGTTAGGATTCCAACAGTGGCTCCAGAACCCACTATGCTACTGTGTTGTATCTGCCTGGTGAGGTTGGTCTGCCGGTCCATCCAGGGAAGCTGAGGTCCCAGGTCCCAGGGGCAATTAATGGCAGAGCCAGGTTCAGAGTCACTGTCCCCAAACGCCAAGCTTCCTCTTTCCTCCTGAGACCCACAGAAATCAAGCTCAAGGCTTTACCTTTATTTATTGTGGATGGGGTCTCCTGGGTGCGTTTTAACAGCACATGCCCAGTACTGCCTTCCTGGCATTGTCTGAGGTCTCTGGGCCGCCAGTTCAGCAAGAAAAGACATTCCATCAATGGCACACTTACTGGACGCCAGATCCCATGTAAGCACTTTGCTTATTTGAAGTCATTCCAGCCCCATGGCAGCCCTACTCTTGGGGAAATAGGCTCAGAGAGGTCAAGTCACTTGCTGAAGGCCACAGAGCAGGTGAGTGATGGAGATGGGATTCTAATTCTGGTCTGCCAGACCCAGGAACCTCACCACCACTTGACTCTCAGCAAGACACGACCAAGACAGTCCACTTGCCCTAGGGAACTGGGCAGTGCCACTCACACAGTGGGCACTGGAGATTCCCTACCCCTCTCTCCTATCACTTCCTCTTCATGCCCCTGCCCCTTTATTGGCGACACTGCGTTTATAATAAGCATTTAAAATGAGTCTTGCTGGACCAGGGACAAGGAAGGAGGAGGGAGCGAGAGATTTGTAGGCAGGAAGATGGGGAGGGGGATTGTGGGGTGTTAAATAGCCCAGAATTTTAAAAAAACTGATGCAAATCACTGGTAGAAGAGGAAATTATGTGCAATTACGTCCTGATATTGGAAGGTTTTGCCTGGCCCAGGCAACAAGATCTCATTAACAAGCAGAAAATAAGATTGAAATGGTGTGTAAAAGAGCTGAAAAATGAATTTGAATGCTGCGTTTGTCCACAATTACCCCCTCCTTCACACATATTTTATTGCAATTTTTTTATTATTCTTAATCTCTCCATTCCTCAAAGCAGATTGGGGACATCCTGGCATTACCGGGGCGTCAGGAGGAGGTGTGGAGGATTGCCTGCCCCCCTGAAAGGAGACCCTTCTCTCGCACATTTTCCAAGGTTGGGTTTTGGAGGGATCAGAATTCATTTCTCCGGCTTAGCAGGTTGTAGGAACATGGGGCTTTAACCCCGGCTGCGCGCTCCTCTGCGCCCCGCCCAGCCCTTCCTTCTCCTCCCTTCCTGGGTGATTCTCCTGCTGCCCGCTTACTCCCTTTGCCTTCTCGGGGTCTCTTTCAGGCCTCCGCTTTCTCGGGAGGCCTCTCCCTCAGGCCCCATGGGTAGAAGGAAGCCTGGAGCAGGAGAAACTGCACGGCCTGTGCCAACAAGCAGCCCTGAGTTGGAGCTCTGTTTCTACCATTTACTAAATTGCTGTGTGACCCTGGCACCGCTTGCTTAACCTCTCTAGGCTTCCTTTTCCTCATCAGAAAACAGGGGTGATCATTGCTACCTCTCAGGGGTTGCTGTGAGAACTAAGGGAAAATTCAAATTAGGTGCCTGGCACAAGTAGGCACTCACTAAATGTGCACTCATCACACACCCCTCCCCTGTGCCCTGGCCTCCACCTCTGCCTCACTGCCATCCCTTCTATTCCCTTCCCTCTGTTCCCTTCTTTTACTTCCCTGCTCTCCTTGAGCCCCTTCAATTAGCTGGACAATGCTCGAGTTGGCTTCCTATCCAGGGCAGTGTAAGGTGCTCTGCCGACCTAAGCCTGGGGAGGAGAAGGTGCCAGGTGCAGGGGGTTCCCTCTCTGCAGAAAGCAGGGGAAAGGCTGTCTCCTGCTCCTCCCTCGGGCCCCTGGGGAAGGATGAGCTGATGGAGGAGTGCTTGACTCAAATTGGAAGGACATGGGCTCTGAGCGATTTTTCCCAGGATTAGGGGAAAGCTAACTGAGTCATCCTCCCACCCTCCAACACATATCCCCACACCTCTCTTTCCCTTTCTCTTTCTCTTTCTCTTCATGACCAGTGGTGATGGTATGGAGTCAGGGGTCAGTTTGTGGAGTGGGCCAGGAGTCTGTGGCTGCATTTTCTTGGACCTGAAGCCGAATGACATTCTTCAGTATCTGCCCTCCCCAACTGGCCTTCTGTACCCAGGAAGAGCCCAGCTCCCAGAGACTGCCCCTCCACCCCCACCCAAACCACATCCACCAGCCTCTGGTCACAGCATCAGGCTAACAGTTAGGCTGCCCGTCCACTCTGCTCATCAGGCAGCCCCCAACCCCCTAGGGCTTTTTCCCCCCGGCTCTTTTGGCAAGGCCAGCCCCAGGGTAGGGATAAACTGCAAGGCTCAGGTAAGCAGCCACGGCGGAGGTGTGTACTGATGGTCAGTGTGAATTGGTGGTCAGTGTGAACTGACAGTCGCTTTAGTCCCTGGCCCTGGGCATCCTCAGCCCTTCCAGAACCTGGGGAGACAGACCCGGCCAAGACCCTGCTCTCACATCCAGCTCTGTCTTTGTCCACAGTTAACCCACCTCAGTGGGAAAAGCTGAGTTATTTCCCCCCTGGCAGCTCCTCACCAAACAAAACCACCTGCTCACATCCATCAGAGGCCCCAGCTCCAGCCCACAAGGGAGCGGCCTGGGCAGAGCCTCTTCTCCTGTGAAAATAGACTCGTGTTTATGTCTCTGCCTTTCCCACCCCTTTTTCCTGGGTGGAGGGGAATGAGAAGGCGGGGGAGAAGGAGGAAACCCCTCGCGGAAAGAAAGGCCAAACGGGGATCAGGAACTTTCCCAACTGCTGCTGAGGGGAGTGGAGCATGCCTATGAGGAGGCTCTGCTAGGAACTGGGAGGCCTGGCATATGGCCTGGCTTTCGGGGTGACATTAGAGCCTTTGGATCATTGAGGGAGAAGTGGGAGAGCAACCCTGACCTTGCCTCCTTTCTTAGAGAACTGCGTGGGATTCTGGGAAGATACCGGGTCTTCAGCCCACCTATCTGAGTCTGAACAAGAGGTGGGTGGAGGGTAGACTTCAAGGGCCACTCTGGGGCCAGGTGTGGTGGCTCACGCCTGTAATCCCAGCACTTTGGGAGGCTGAGGCAGGCGGATCACTTGAGGTCAGGAGTCTGAGACCAGCCTGGGCAACATGGTGAAACCCCGTTTCTACTAAAAATACAAAAATTAAGTGGGTGTGGTGGCGCATGCCTGTAATCCCAGCTACTTGGGAGGCTGGGGGAGGGAGGATCGCTTGAACCCAGGAGGCGGAGGTTGCAGTGAGCTGAGGTGAGGCTACTGCTCTCAAGCCAGGGCGACAGACCAAGACTCCATCTTGAGAAAAAAAAAAGGGGAGGGGCACTCTGGGCCTCTTTTATGCCCACCAGCAAAACATCGGCTTCCATCCAAACTCCACACCTCCAGAGGGTGTGGGCAGGAGCCGACCTCTGCCCCTTTGCACAGGTGGAGTAGAGGCCTGGTATAAACACGTGGGGAAGGGGAAAGTAGCTTGCTTGGAAGCCTTAGATGTTTCCACACATCACTGTTGTCAGGAACCATGGTGTTCAGTAGGACCACAGGCAGCATGGTGGTACTTGGCACACAAAATCTTGCTGTGACACTTGCGTTATAACTAGGTGTCTGGCAGGTAATGGACCACCACCAACTGTTGGACAACCCCCGGGCGTACAGCAGGCCTGGTGGGACACAGCTGCAGTCTGTTCTCAAGAGGATTTTGAGGCAGCTGATCATGTAGTTTGCCCTTGAATATCATTACGTATGATTCTCTTCAAATTCATTTATCTCACTCCCCTTAATAACAGCATAGAGGGAGGCTCAAGAAAGAAACATAGATGGCTGTCTCTGCTCTTATACTTTGGAGAGACAATACTCCTCATCCCTCCCCAGAGATAAATTAAAGTATTCATTGTGGACAGTGTAGTGTGATTTCTAGTCAGACAGGAGACCAGAGGAAGTCTAGAGAAGGGAGGGCATAGTCAGAAAAGGCTTCCTGGAAGAGGAGTCCCAGTGGGAAGACAGGATTTGCTCAGGGATAAATAAAGGAAGGGGTAGGAGGTTGGTGCTGACCAGACAGCAGCAAATGATATGGCAGATGTTAAAACAGCCACTAATTTAGGCACATCGTGGACACAGTGGAATGATCATACAGACCAGGGCTCAAATGCTAGCTCCACGGCCGGGCGCAGTGGCTCACACCTGTAATCCCAGCACTTTGGGAGGCCAAGGTGGGCGGATCACTTGAGGCTAGGAGTTCGAGACCAGCCTGGCCAGCATGGTGAAACCCTGTCTCTACTAAAAATACAAAAATTAGCCGGGCGTGGTGTTGCATGCCTGGAGTCCCAGCTACTTGGCTGAGGCAGGAGAATCACTTGAACCCCAGAGGCGGAGGTTGCCGTGAGCCGAGATCTAGTCACTGCACTTCAGCCTGGGTGACAGAATGAGACTTCGTCTCAAATAAGTAAAAAAAATAATAAAAATACAAAAACAAATTCTAGCTCCCCTATTTATTTGCTGTGTGATCACAGACAAGTTATATGAGCTCTCAGAGCCTCCGTTTACTCATCTGTGAAATGGGGCCTCTGCCACTCACCTTGCAGGCTTATGAGAATTAAATGAGATTGTTCGTGTGAAACACTTAGTTCCATACCTGGCATCTAGTAAGAGCATAAGACAATGCTCCCCTTTCCGCTTCTCCTTGCCCTGAACAGAAATTGAACTCCAGAAGTCTTGCTGGGTTTCTCTACCCAGACAATTTCCTTTCTGGGCCTAGTCACAGGTTGGAAACTCAGGAGATCCAAGTTTCCTCTAGGCTCTGCCTCCGAACCACCATGTGATCTTGATATAGGCCTTACTGCTGTGGGCCTCAGTTTCCCCATCTGTGCAATGAAAGAGATGGACCAACTGCTAGCAGGAAACTTGCCTGCTCAGAATCAGTGATTCTGTGGGTTACTTGTACATCCACGGGAGTCACAGCCTCCAGATCTGCGGGCAGGGCTGGCCTGCCTCTCAGTCATACATCTACACCTCCTTCCTGCCTCCTGGGAAGCCCAGCAGGCCCGGGGTTTAGCCTTCCAGAGCTGCCTGGCTTGGTGGGAAAGAATGCAAATATTGGATTTGTCCTTCTTTCTGATTAGCACAGGGACTGGGGACGAGACAGTACAGCAGACAGAAGGAAGGAAAATGAGGGAGATTAGCAATTAATACAGCGGGCCGACTTAGAGTTTCACAGGCCTGTCCCTGGGGTCCCCTGTGGGGGGGAGGCCGCCGGGATGGTTGGGCAATCGGACCTGGGAGGCCAGGCAAGATCACAGGTAGGAGAGATGGGGGTGACTTTGAGGGTCCCCAAAGGAGACCCGTGCTCGCCTCTGCCTCCAAGCCTTTGTACCTGCTGCTCCCTTGGCCTGAAACACCTTCTCCAGCACCCCGTTGTCATCTCGAGCCCACCCCTACTTATTTTTTAAGACTTGGCTCCCTTCCACAAAGCCTTCCTTCACCATACCCCCCACACGGTGGGTTAGCTGTGCTTTCCCTGTGCGGTTACCACATTTTATCAGTACATTAAAAGTATATATTGATATAAGTAATACAGTATGTCTGTATTGCTACGCAGATATTATTAAATAGTAATAAGTAAAATGTTTTAGCACTTACACAAGCCAGATGCTCTGCTAAGTCAGCTACATGAATTATCTCATTTAATCGTTATAACACCCCCGTGGAGGAAGTGCTGGAATGATTATTTCTGTCCTACAGATGTAGGGACAGAGGCACGGAGCAGCTTAAATAATTTGTCTAGGGTAAGTTGCTCATTAAGGCCGGAGAGCAGGGGGGTCAAGATGCATGCCAGAATCCCAGTGCCTGGCCTCAATTCCCAGCACTGTCACTTCCTACTTGTGTGACCCCAAACAGGCTCTTCCCTGCCTGTTTCCCCTTCTGTAAGGTGAGGCTAATAATCATTCCCGTTTTATAGAGCTAGCCTGAGAAGTGTGTTCATATATGCAAAGCATGCAGGAGAACAGCTAGTATAATATGAGGTAGCTATTTGCAGATGGGGTCTGAGGCTCCAGCAGGTGCCACCAGGGGCCAAGGTCACAGTGAGTTAGCTCAGGGCCAGGACGCAGACCTCCTGTTGCAGAATTCATGTTCCCTCAGCACCTTTGCAGCTGTCTCTTCCACACTCATTTCCCATCTTCTTTCCATCAGCCTTTTCCATCCTGTTCCCCCGCTCCTTTTTGCCCCTCACTCTAGGTTCCTGCCCTGCCCCTACCTCAGCCCCAGGGCTCCCTAACCTTCCCCACCGGCCCTTCTCTCTCCTGGCCCTCTCCCCGGCTGTGAACACATTTCTCCAACACCTTTTTCAGTGGGGACATGTGTCCTTGGCCACCAGGGGAGTTCTGCTAAGGGCAGGGGAGGCTCCTTCCTTGGAGCTTCGGAGAGCATCAGAGATCTGGGTCGGGTCCCCCAGGACATTGCCGGAGGCCTTTGGAAGGATGGTCTTGAGTGCGCCCTAATTGCTGTGCACCTCAGTCCTGTCACTCCCTGACTCTGTGGCTCTGTCGCCTTCTGAGTGATAAGGGCCTGCACTTTCTTATGAGGGTGGACAGCCTCCCCCACCCCTTAGCACAGCCAGGCCTGCCTTCCACTTTCTCCCTCAGCCTTTCTTGCCTCCCTGTCCCCTCCCAGCCCAGAACTTTCTCTTGGGTTCAGCTGATGGGAAATCCACGTCTGTTTTTTTGTTTTTTGTTTTTTTCACACACTCTCTGCTTCCTATTTATCTCCTTTCCCCATTTCCTCTTTTCTCCCTTCACGCCCCATTTCCCTTCACCCCTTGTGCGCCACCCCCTTGCTCACTGTCTCCCTGTCCACGTCATAACCCTGAGAATACCTCCAGCCTGAGTCCTCTCTCCACACACCCCCTTCTCTCAGACCCTCATTTCCCTCTCGCCCTGTCTCCTCCCGTAACCAGCCTCGCCTCCACCCGTTCTCTTCCCCCTAATCTCTCTCATTCCGCATCCAACAAACACCTCTTCCCCCTCCATCTTCAGCCCCTGCGCGCCCCCCTTGCCGTCTCCTCCGCCCCGTGTCCCCTTTCCGAATTCCTCCGCTTCTAGTGGGTTCCGAGGCAGGGGCCGGGCAGGGGCTCCCGAGGCCGGGCGGACCCGGGTCCGGGGCGGGGGTTGGGGCGGCGGCGTGGAGGGGGGATCGGGTCGGGGGGGATCCGCGCGGCCGCCCCTCCCCGCGCTCCGCCGCCGCCGCCGCCGCCTTTGATCCATGGCCCGAGGCCGCCTGACAGTGGAAAATGCGGGGAGACAAAACCACTCAGTCAAAGTGATTCCCAACAACTGTCTCCCCGAGATAAGGACGCCCTCAGGCTCGGCGGCCTGCTTAATTCCCGCTGCCCGGGCCTGGGATCCCGAGCAGCCGCTCGCCTGGCCGCCCCCGAGACCGCAGAGCCGCCGCTCACTCGTCCAGTCTTGGTCGCGGGGTCTCGGCCGTCGACAGGCAGCCGGTAAGCAAGACCCTTGCTACCTGCTGGAGAGAAAGGCTGAGAGGCTCTCACGGGAGCTCCCCGTTCCCCATCCGTTCCTTAGGGCCTTCTCCACCAATGCACTTGCCCTTCCCTCTACCTAGAACCTTCTCACCCCCGCTCTCCTCGCTTAGCCAGCCCTGCTCATCTCTCTGGTCTCAGTTCAGAGGTCGTTTCCTCCAGAAGTTTCCCCTGACCTGGCTCTGGTGGCCAGGCCCCCTCCCATGTCCCTTGTATGCCCCTGGGTAGCAGCTTTGCCTCTGGTTTCTGACTTTTTGGATACCGCTCTCTCCCTCTAATGCAAGGACCCTAGGCTCTTGGCCTGTGTCCCTAGCACAAAGCCTGGCACGGAGTAGGTGCCCAATAAACAGCTTCGAGAATGCCCTGGGCTCTTCTGAGGGTCTATTCTGTGCCCCATTCTGTGCACAGAGGATGCCAGGTGAGCTAAACCTGGCCTCTGCCCTCAAGAACCTTCCAGTTAGTCCACCCACAGACAAGCAAGCAGACAAAGGGTGAACCAGAAGCCTCCAAAGAGGAGGGAGGCCTGGGAAGGGTCTGCAGCCCCCTCGTAGTGAGGGAAATACCCTCTTGAGGGCCAGCTGGCCCGACTCACTGGACAGACCACCTAGAGCCCCGGCTCTGCTGTCTGACCACCCTCCTTGGCAAGCTATGGTTCGACACTGTGGAGATTCCAGAGGGACAGGAGATGAGATTATGTAAAGTGAGGCCAAAAGGGAGCCATCATGATCCCACCTGAACGTCCATGGGGGTGTCAGGGACAGGAGAGCCAGCATGTTTGGGATGATGGCTGAAGGCACATGTCCTGTGGAGGCAGAATTCAGCTGAGCTGAGTTCACTCGGAGCTGGCCAGGGATGGAAGGGGTAACTTTGGAAAGCAGGGAGCGTCCCATCTCTGCTCAGAGCGGGGTGCAAGCAGAATCCAGGCCATACCTGCCAAAATGGTTGGAGGGTGAGTCCTTGCAGGGTGGGGCGATTGAGCTAGAGTCAGTGGTTCCTAAACCCGAGCCTCGAAATGATCTGGGAGACCTGTTAAAAATCTTAATTCGCAGACTCCACCCTGAGAGGCTGTTATTGTTGCTCCATGGTGGGACTGGGGAAATGTGTATTTTTAAAAAAGGTACAGTGCAAGGCAGCCAGTCCCAGGCCTAGCACATCCAAAGCATGGATTAGCGAGCTTCCACCTTGTCAACCTCACATGGGGATCTGTTGAAGGCCTCCCTAACCTCAGTGCACCTGAGGGTCCCCGTGCGCCCCAGTGGTATCCACGCCTTGACCCACCCTTCCTCCCTTCCTTCCTTCCTTCCTTCCTTCCTTTCTTTTTTTTGAGACGGAGTCTGGCTCAGTATTGCCCAGGCTGGAGTGCAGTGGCTTGATCTCGGCTCACTGCAACCTCCACCTCTCAGGTTCAAGCGATTCTCCTGCCTCAGCCTCCCGAGTAGCTGGGATTACAGACATGCGCCACCACGCCCGACTAATGTTTGCATTTTTAGTAGAGACAGGGTTTCACCATGTTGGCCAGGCTGGTCTCGAGCTCCTGATCCTCCCGCCTCAGCCTCCCAAAGTGCTGGGATTACAGGCATAAGCCACCACGCTCAGCCGACCCTTCTTTTCTTTAGAAAACAAGTTGGAGGGAGTGTCTGCTTGAAATGAACTGAGATCCCCCTCCCCAGCAATCTCAGAGCTAGAAGACACCTAGAAAGAGTTAACTGGCTGTCTCATTTTGCAAATAGAGAGACTCACAATGCTCCTGCACACTTTCACTGTCCAAAAAGACTCAGGAGTTAGCAGGGCTTTCCGAGGGCACAGTGGGTACAGCAATGGCCTTATTGCAAGAGGTTGGTTTGCAGCATGTGCGGTCATCCGTGCCTCTGCTCCCAGTGGCTTAGGTAACTTCTGCTTTGACACAGAGCCCTGGGGAATCTTTTCAAGCATCCAAAAGAGGCAACCCGTGTGGGTGAATGAGTCCTGGATGAGGAGACAGGAGACCCGGGTGGGGCTTTTGAGGGAGATCCGCCCCTGCCCTACTCCTGTCCCGCTCCTGTCCCTCCATCCTGCTGCGTGAGGACTGGGGCTCTGGAGGACAGGAAACAGCGTGTGCTCTCAGAACCCAGCCCCCAGGCACTGGGGACTGCCAGTGGAACTGGCCTGAGGCCAAATGAATGTGACCCTCTCATCAGCCCAGGGGTCTCTGACCAGCGGCATCGGAGGATTAAGGTCCCGTGAGAGTCCTGGCAAATGTCTTATCGCAAAGGGGACACGTCCAGGCTGAAATTGAGACATGATGCCCAGGGGCAGAAGTTCCAGAGCCTCCCCCGCAAGGGGCTCCTTTCCCTTCTTGGGCATAGATAATGCCCTCCTCCGGCCCTGGAACTCCACAGCATCCTTCCCTGAGCCCCCTGGGTTGTGGCTCCAACCCCAGCCAAGCTCATTCTCCTTGTCTAGGTCTCTGGGGTGAAACAGCTGTCCCAACTGGAGTCACACTCTGCTTTGACCCCCAAAGAAGTGGAGTTGGCATCCCAGCATGGTTACTGATCTCAGTAGCAGTCATGCCACCACATTGGTTTGGCAGTTGGCAAAGGCACCTCTACTCCTATTAGCTATTTGGTCCTCCCTGAGCCCTAAGGGCTTGGAATCATTGTACCCATTTGCAGACTCAGAGAGGGGAACTCCATGGTCAGCAGCAA
The DNA here is from genome assembly GCF_003255815.1 of Theropithecus gelada. Classification (NCBI taxonomy): domain Eukaryota; kingdom Metazoa; phylum Chordata; class Mammalia; order Primates; family Cercopithecidae; genus Theropithecus; species Theropithecus gelada. The sequence continues at coordinate 46,269,616 of NC_037668.1, forward strand.
GGGACAATGTTGGAACCAAAACTCCTGGTTTATCCAGATACTCAATTCTCTCCTCCAAGCTGGGCTGCCAGAACAGGCAGGGTCTGGAGCAGACCCTTGCTACTCCAAGTCTGTTCTGCACTTTAACGAGGTCCCTCCGAGGCTCTACGTGCCTGTGGATGTTTGAGAAGCACTAAAGGATGACCTCTCATGCCTTCCCCTCCTCCCAGCTGTCAGATGCTCCATAAGCTCCCTGCGATGACTCAAAGTGGGCCACCCTGAACAGCAGAGGACAGAGGAAGGAAGGGGCCTGGGAGGGAACCCCAAATCCTTCCGAGGCCCAGAGGAAGAGGCAGGAGAGCAAGGGAGGTGGCTGCGGTTCTGTACTCAGCCAACACCCAGCTAGACCAGGGTATGGGCCTGGCACCCTGGCATGACAGCTCAACCCCAGGCACATCAAGCTCCTGGGTTGATTTGGCAGGTGACTCTAGCAGGGAGGTATGCAGTGGGCAAGGAAGTGGTCAGAGAGACAGACAGACCCAGAGAGAGCCAGGGCATGAGGTGTTGATGGAGAGAAGGGAGGTGGGTGTGGACAGATCCACTGAAGCATCGTGGAAAGGGAGGGATGTATGGGGTGGAGGTTGAGGGGAGAGAGAGAGAGGTAGAGAGACACCTAGAGACCGAGAGACAGAAACAGGACAGAGCAATGCAGAGGCGGGGGCATATACAGGGGCGGGGCCGGGAGAGGAAGAGACACAGGGCGAGGGATGAATCAAGAAGGCCAGGGATGATGGAGGGGGGACCCCAGAACTGGAGGGAGGAAGGTTCAGAGAGAGGGCTTGAGGGATCGGAGGAGAGGGACACAGACAGCTCTGCCATCAGAGGAACCCGAATTTGAATTCCAGGCCCACCACCTGCTCCCCCATGTCGGTCCATGGGAGCAGCAGCGGCAAGCAGGTCCCTTTCTCTCCCAGCCTAGTGACCTGCCAGAGCCAGCGTCTCTCCACACTCCCTCCGGCCTCTTCTCCCACTCCCAGTCCAGGTGTCCATGGTGAGGACCTTTTCCCATGCATGGAAACCCCAGATGCCCAGGCCTGAACCCCAGATGCCCTGGCCTCCCAGTGTGGCGGTGGTGGGTCTCAGAGCCCTCAGAGCCCAGGGTGAGAAGTCCTGCCCTTTTGCCAAGTGTTTTCCTTTAGTTCCAGATGCCACCCTGACAGGTGCTACCCTGTGATTAATGTCCCCACCTCCAAGGCCTGGGACCAGCCCCTCCTCCCCAAGCCAGAGGTGGCGGTGGGTGGGCAGTGCAGGGACTGAGCTTCCAGAATCCCTTCCCGGTTCCTCCCTCTCCCTGGACCCCCTGTAGCCACCAGCAGCAGAGAGCAGACCCTTCCTCAAAGACACTCTCAGATGAGCCACATGGCCGTGGCTGAGTTTCCCTCTAAGCCTCAGTTTCCCTGGCTCTCTGAAGGTAGCAGTAGTCCTGCTGCTGTGCTCAGGAGGCCATGCCAGCAGAGAGCCCATAGCTCCCTGGGGCAAAGCAGAGAGGCTGCTGGGGGCCTCTGAGGAGCCCCACACAGTCTTGATACCAGAGCTGCTAATGGTGGATGTGGGGGTAAAAAGAACCATTTCTGCTCTGTCAGTGATGCAGGCAGGAGAACCTGGCAGGTGTCAGACCATGTTTGGAAACACAGCCTTCAGCAACTTGAAGGCCCTGTGCAGAGTGGCAGAGAAGCAGACCATGGTTACTTCAAAGGAGAGTCGTGATTAGGGGCGTTGGCATGGTTTGGGGGACTGCTATCAGAGATAGGGATCAAGGTTGGAGTTAGAATTGGTCGTGTTAAATTGGAGAGTATTATCTAAGTTGGTGGCAATGGTTACCAGCTGTGTAATCTTGGGCAAGTGACTTGACCTCTCTGTGCCTCCATTTGCTCATCTATCAAATGTGGATGACACAGGGTTGGGCCTGCCTCCCAGGGCTGTTGTGAGGAGTAACTGGGTTAACTCACTGAAATGCTTAGAATACTACCTGACATGGGGACAGCATTAAAGAAATATTAGCTTAGGGTTATGGATGGCTGACCTTGGAAGTGTGGTCAGCACCAGGGTCATGGAGTGGGGTCGTAATCAGAGCGGGGGGCCCTGGTTGGAGTTGGGGTGCATGCAGTATAGGATAAGGCGGGGACTCCATTTGCCCAACCCCTTCCCCGTATAACCCGCGGCATCGCCTCCCCAGCCTGCATCGCCAGCGAAAAAACCACTATCTCCTCCCGCATCTCTCAGGGCCCGGGGACTGAACTGAGACAACATCTCTCTGCACCGTCCCCAGCCTCTTGTTTGTTTGGTACATGGATGCCGTGGGCACGTTTTTGCTAATTTCGTAGCTGCCTTTATCAAATGGGGATTCACAAGCGCTTTATCCTCGATAAGTGGATTAGTCGGTGAGCTAAACAAGAAGGTGTGGGACGCGGGGGCTGCTCCGGAGAAGATATTTGTTTTGCAAAGAATGGAGCCTGCGTTCCCTGCCCTGTGTGGGTGAGGCGGCAGGGCGTCGACGTAGCTGGAAGGGCTGTCTGTGTTCCTTCTCCCAGGGCCCCGGAAGCCCTAACTCGTGGGAACTTTCTACAGTGCAAGCAGGGAGCAGGAGGGAGGCTGGATCTCTGCCGAAAGAGCTCCTGGGTCCATCTGGGAAGGGGAGAGGGAAACTCCAAATCAGACCTGGGTAAATAGGTATGCCGGGGCTCATTTTGAGTTGTGTCACCTTCCTGGGCTGCAGCTTTTTCCTTTGCATCTTCTGTCTTTGTCCACCTTTCCTTTCCTTCTTACCCTTCACCTCCTTTTTTTTTTTTTGTCTCCTTTCTTCCTCCCTCAAACCCCTCCAAGGGCCTTTTGCTAAGAACTGTAAATTCAGGCACTGATAAGACATGGTTTCTGCTCTTGCAGGCTTCATAGTCCAGTTGGACAAAACCAAGACAACAAATGAATGGGCCCCCAAACGTGGCAGCGAGAGGTGAATCTGGTTGGAAACCCTAGAATGCTTCCAGCTGCTTCCTTAGCCTTGATGCTCTCTAAGGAATGGCCATCTGGTGCTCACAGGGCTTCTCAAACTTCTCTTCAAACACCCGGGATAATAGTTGAGTATGTTCCCCTTGACGCCCTGGGGGTGGGGTGTCACATAGAGTTTCACGTATTCTCTTTGAGAGGCATTCTTTGCCACTGCGGAGCCATGTAAGTTGGGTCATAATAATGGAATAAGCTGGCATCATGTCAAGTTGACTCCTCTCCAGGAAGTTGCGCCATGTTCAGCTTGTGACTTTGCATGGCACATGATGGACGACTGAATATGGGCACTGAGAGGGGATCAAAGATGACTGGGATGTCTGAAGTCTGAGTGACCAAGAAGGTGAGGCATCGTAGACAGAAACAGGGAATGCAGGAGGAGGGCCTGGGTCAGAGGTAGCTCTTTGTAGGTCAAGATCAGGAGAGAGACACAAACGCATCCAGGACAGAGGTTGGGCAGAGATGTGGATTTCAGAGACATCTCTCAGCAGAGACCTGGAGATGGAATAAGATGCACAGGGATAGAAGACAGAAAGACTGGGAGGTTCATTGCACCCATTGGGGAGGGGTACCAAAATGCTTTCTTTTTCCCTTCCATTTTGAATACGCACAGCCAGGATCTTGAGGTTCTTGCTCTGTGTTGCAGCAAGAGCCTGGTTGAAGGGGAGAGAGGGAGCAGAGACTCTAAGAAGGAAGAAAAAGAGCGGAGCAAAGCATTCGGGTCCCCAGCTGGTCCTTAGCAGCGTCTGTCCTCCCCAAGCTGCCTCCAGCTGAGTGTGATTTTGCTATTTATTTACATGTAATTATTGCTATGAGGTGCAGATATTAACGCTGTCAAGAGCAATTTGCTCTGACATTTTTCACTCGCTCAGTGCCCCCGCCACTCTCGATGGGGCCCAGGGTTCTCCCGGCTCAGGCCGCTGCGCGCTCGGTGGCCCGGCCGGGAACCACCCAGCCGGCAAGGAGTGGCGTCAGCGGGCTCACCCGGCTTCTCTGCAAACTCATTAAGCTTCGAAATTGAATTTGGTCTGGGAGAGGGCTGACCGGGCCCCACTCCACCAGCCGAGGCTGGCTCAAGGCCTCCCTGCTCTGCCTTCCACAGAGAAGACTGGGCAGGGCCAAGCTCGCTGGGGGGGACAGGCCAGTGGCTAAGGCTGGCAGCGGGCTGCAGAGGCAGCTGGTGAAGGCAGTGGAGGGTCATGGTCAGAGAGGTGAGATGTACACAGCCACCATCAGCAGAGTTCCAACATGGCCATGGCATGGTGCGGGCATGGTAGCTCAAACCCTCTCTGTATGCTCCATTACCAGGTCACCCAAGAAACCAATCCCTGACTTTGAGGGACAGCACTGCAGTTGACAGGTGCACCCCCTTAACTGCAGACTGTCCCATGAAGCCAGTCAAACACCTTAGTTATCCTTCAGAGGACAGTACCGTGGGGGTGGGAGGAGGTACTGAGCTGGCCCTGCAGCAAGGCCCCTGGGTGGGCACTGGGAAGAGAATCGACTTTCTGTTTACAACTTTTGAGTTCAAGTCCAGACCCCAGTGCTTACTAATTGTGGAGACTGGGGCAAATTATTTAGCTTTCTAGAGCCTCCGTTTCCTGATCTTGAAAACGGAACAGCCATTTTTCATTATATTTCATATTTCATTGAATCTAAGACGTCTGATGCTGGCCCTTCCTTGATCCTATCAGAAGGTGGGAACAAAAGCTTTCCACACAGCTACGCAGCCATATAGCCACAGCGAGGCAGTGATGAAGGCACTACGCATCCTGATTTCAGAGAGGTGAAAATGTACGTCTTCGACCTGATGTGGGGAGGAGAGGCTGGCGGCCCACCTGCACCTAGTAGGTGATGCACATAGTAGGAGCTTAAGGCTATGATCCTTTTTCCACGTGAGCCTCTCTATAACCAGGGGCCATTTTACAAATGGGGAAACTGAGGCTTATTTGTTCATTCATTCCACTGAAGGGATTTTGTTCCTGGGAGGGGGCAAGCTGGGCCTGAGCTATCACGGCCCTGAGTCCTTAACACATTGTGATATGTGCCAGCTTGTCTGCCCAGGTACTAACGAGGCCTCCCTGCCACTGCTCAGTCCCTGCCACAGCCAATCTGCATCCTCGTCTCCACCAATTACCGAGGTGGAGACGCTCCCCCCCCCCCCCCCGCCCCAACTCCGCCACGCCAGGGGGCCTGAGAGCCCAGACCTCCTCCTTTTCCAACCTGGGCGGGGGACCAGAGTCAAGGAGGCCCTCCTCCCTCCCCTCTCCTTCCTCCTGCCTGCCCCTCCTCCCCTCAGCTCGGCCAATTAGGCCCCTGACACCTGGAGCCACTGACAAACTGTTTCTGTCACTTGCTCTCTGTCTTTCATTAGGACTGCAGAGGAGGGGGAGCAGGGAAGGGAGGGGGAGGAGATGGGATCTTTCATGCTTAGTAAGGCCAGATACATTAATTACAAAACGGCCATTTGCCGCGTGAAAGTGTGCTAATTAAATTTATGCAATCATTATCTTTAAATAGTCATATCTTTCCCGGCGATCGGCCCCTTCCCCCCCAGCCCCGCCGCTCCAAGCAGAGTCGCTCTAATCCCTCGTCCGCCATTTATCGAGCCATCAGAGATGGTTTCTGAATCTCACTACACCCTTTTAGCGCCAGTGCCCACCAGGGACCCTGAGCCCTTGGACCCGTCCTGGCATGGGCACCTTCAGACTCAGGCCGACCCAAGGATCTGCCCTGGATGAGGGGCAAAGCCTTCATCTGGTGTTTCCAGATATTTCTAGATGTTTCCAGATATTTGGAGATTGACATCTTGTAAAACGGACATTGGAAAAGTGTGTGTCTGTGTGTGTGTGTGTGTGTGCGTCTTTGACTTCTTGGACAATGAGTGTAAAGCCATTCTGTTCCTCCCTCCACCCCCACCTGACCTCTAGACATCTTATAAAACAGACATTGGAAGAGTGTGTGTGTGTTTGCGTTTGTGTGTGTGTGTGTGTGTGTGTGTGTGTCTTTGACTTCTTGGACAATGAGTGAAAAGCTATTCTGTTCCTCCCTCCACTCCCACCTCACCTCCAGACAGTCCTTAACTAAAAGCCTCCAAGGACCCCTGGGATGGGGAGGGGACTCTTAGAAACCCACTGGGTTGGTGGATGTTTGCCATGTGACCCCTCAATTTATTCTTTTCCTTCAACCAACTCTGTGCTAGACCCTGTGCTCAGGATAAAAAGATAAATTTGTTTCTTCATTCGTGAATTTCCTCGCTTAGCAGATGTTTGTTGGGTGCCTTCTGTGTCCCAAGCACTGGGAATAAGACGCCAAGTCTGTCCCCAGGCAGCTCCTGCCAAATCCAGGCACATCATGGCCACAAGAAAACAACAAACAGGGTGAGGCTCAGTCTGTTCCCAGGCGGAGGGTTGGGCCTTAGTGAGACTGAAAGTTTCCACGGGGTAAGGCTTGAACACAGGAACCTCACAGCCTCTTTTGGCTGCACCTCCCAGGGTCTCTCCCTCACACAGTAGAAGATTCTTACCAAAGTCTCAGTCGGATGTCTTCTGCTGCAGTTTCACAAATTACCCCCTGTGCTTTCCTCTTCACTCAGACAGAGCCGGCCTCATGAGTCTTTCCAAGTCTGTGTATCAAACTGCACGTGGGAGGAGGAGAGACCGCAACAGGGTTGTGGGTGGGTAGCCCCTACCCTGGTCAGAGATGGCAATGACCCGGTATTCACCATGTATCCTCTGAGCTTCCAAGGTCCCCAAGCTTCAGCCTGTACTCTGGGTTGGGGCACACAGGATCTGTGCCCCATACATGTGCAATGCTCACATGCACACACACGCGCAGGCAACACTCACACATGCACACACAGTAGTAGCTACTGTGTGCACATACAATAATTATGCACACACAATGCTCATGCACACAATACTCACACAAGCACACATACAAAATTCACACATACACACACAAGTACTTGCACATGCACACAAAAATTCTACACATGCATGTACAATACTCCCATGCACGTATGACACACAGGCACATGCAAAGACACAATGCTCACACATCACACAAGGACTTAGAAGCATCCATACAACACACACGCAGTACTTCCATGTGCACAAGCATGCATGAACACACAGTACTCACACATGCACACACAGTATCCACACATGCACACACTCTCTCTCCCTCTCTGTCTCACACAGGCACATACACACAAACACACACACACTGAGTTAACACTCAGTTAATAAATGACCCTAAGCCACCTATGGTAAATGAAGGCCACAGCCAGGCACAAGGCGATCGCCTTTTAGCATCAGACCAGAAGTCAAGAGTCAAGGGTCCTTGCCCCAATCCTGCCACTCATCCCCCAGGGGATTCTGGGTGAGCTGCTAAGCCTCAGTCTTCTCATCTGAAAAAGGGAGTAACAGTGCTTCCTAGAGTCGTTATGAGGCTTAAAGGGAAATACTTCACAAACTGTAAAGTGCTGTGCTTGTGCAAGAGAATGCCATCAGCCGGGCTTAGAAAAGCGTTCGTGGAAGGCTTCGAGGGTGAAAATGAGAGGGAACCAGGAGTCAGGGGGCTGGGTTGGGGGAGGGAAGGGGAGCCTCTTGCCCACAAGGCAGGTGCAGGGCTTCGGTGTGGGATGCTGGTAGTGGAGGGGGTGGCGTGTGGAGGCCATAAGCAGAGATGGAAGCTGAAGTGGAAGGTGGGGGACAGGGAGACCTGCAGGAAATCTTGTTTGGAAGCTCCAAGTCAGCACCCGAAGCCCATTACCACTGTCCACAGGGGGGAAGGAGAGGGAGGGTCCAGATCCTCTTAGTGGAGAATTGAGAGGAGAGGGAGCGAGGGTGAGCAGCTGCCTGGGTAGGTGATTTCTAGCTTGCACTAATCTCAGTGTGGGGCTGGGGACAGGCGGCCGCCAGCAGGGACATGTGTGCATGTGTGTGTCTGGGTGTCCCCTGGGGGCTGGAGGAGGGTGAAGGGGCACACAGGTTTGTGTGAGTGAGCTGGCGAAGGCGGAGTTGTGGGGTGGCAGTGTGTGGGTGCATGAGGGTCTGTGTACCTCTGTGTGTGTGTGTCGGGGAGGCCGGTGGATCTGTGGCCAGCGGGGCGTGTATGTGTGGGTTTTCATGGATGTCATTCTCTGCGTGTTCCTGTTGGTGCATCTGTAATGTGTGTGTCTTCCTGCATGGGTGTCTGGGTGTGTGTTGGCACATCTGTAATGTGTGTGTCTTCCTGTGTGGGTGTCTGGGTGTGTTTTGTGTGCATCCCATATCTTCGCCTGTATGAATATAGATGTGTCATGGTATTACGTGTGTGTGGCAATTCACAGTGATGTCTTGAGACTAGTGGCTCCCAAACTTGGCTGCTCATTAGAATCACCAGGGAGCTTAAAAAACTCCCGACCTGACTGGGCACGGTGGCTCACGCCTGTAATCCCAGCACTGTGGGAGGCCAAGGCAGCCGGATCACCTGAGGTCAGGAGTTCGAGACCAGCCTGACCAACATGGAGAAACCCCATCTCTATTAAAAGAAAAAAATTAGCCAGGCGTGGTGACGCATGCCTGTAATCCCAGCTACTCGGGGGGCTGAGCCAGGAGAATCCTGGGAGGTGGAGGTTGCGGTGAGCCAAGATTGCACCACTGCACTCCAGCCTGGGCAGCAAGAGTGAAACTCCGTCTCAAAAAAACAAAACAAAACAAAACAAAAAAACTCCTGACCCCCCAGACTCCCCAGGGATTCCAGTGGACAGTCAAGATGGAGAACCAGTGATGGAGCAGACAGACCCAGGGGAGCTGCCTGCCCGTACCTCTTGCCCAGTCCTCAGCCTGCTCTGACAGGATCTGCTTGGAGGTAGAGGTGGATTCCAGGCCCCAGACCCTTAGGAACCAAGGCAAGTTGTGAGCTGGGCTGCCCCAGGTCATCTCCCAGTCTGGGGACAGTTCTTGGTCCATGGAGACACTTCCATGCAATTCAGACAGACAATGCCTTCTACTCCTGGCAAGCTGTGTTCTGACAACGGGAACAGATGGCTCTGAAAATATCTCCTCTTCTCACCTCTTGTGGAAGTCAAAATGGTGAGCCAGGGCTGGAGGTGGACCTAAGGCTTGGAGATAAAAGTGCTCTGTGGGTCAAGCCAGCAGATCCTTTTGGAACCACACCCAAGACTGGGGGCAGGAGGGAGTGGCAGTAATCCCTGGGGTGCCAAGTCACTCCCCCTCTTTGAGCCTCAGTTTCCGCATCTGTGAACATGCAGCAAAGTCCAAGTTGCCTCCCACTTTTCATGTGCATATTTGGGTGTATTTACATGCAAGTGTGTGCGTGTGTAAGTGTGTTGGATGAGTTTGAGGAAGTGGGCGTGCAGATGGGAAACACTATGCTGCTAGTTAACTGGGGCTCTGATGAAAGGCTGCTTGACGATCGGGACCAGAGATGTTTTCAGTGAACTCATCGTCCTGGATTCAGGTGTGTGTTCTGCAGGGTGTGGTGTGGGCTGCCCTGTGCAGTGTGTGTGTGGTGGATTTGTGCGGATTCTAGGCCTTGCTCAGCTGAGACTGGGAGACTCCAAGAATTTGATGGTTCCTTCTTTCTACAGGGGAGCACATTCAGGCCAGAGTGGGGTGCAACTTGTCAAAGCCACACACTCCTGGCTCCCTTTCCAGTGTGCAGGCCCCAGCTTCTGCATGGGGACGGAACAGTTCTAAGAGGGCAGAGCAATGCTTCATTCAGAAAGCACCCATTGGGTGGTGGCCCCCGTGGCAGAAAAAGATGAAAAACTGCATGGCCCTGACTGAGAGGTGTTCCCAGAGTCTGCTTCCAAGTGCTCATTTCCATCTCAGGCGAGGTCCCTGAGCCGCCTGCCTCTTCCCTTCTAATCCAGGCAGAAGAGATGTCAGGGAGGTGTAAAAGGAAGGGGAGGAGGACAGCTGATATTTACCGGGAACTAACAATGCAGCAGGCATGGCACACCCAGTGTACATTTACTCACTTAATCCTTAAAATAACTCTCTAGGTAGCTACGATTATCATCATACCCATTTTATAGATGAGAAAACTGAGGCACAGAAGGTTAAAGAAATTGCCCAGGGTCACAGCTAGTCAGGGCAGATATTCTGGCCCCCATGCTGCAGGAAAGCCCTTCTGAGCACTGACTGGCCCAGGCCCAGTGCCCTCGGGGAAACTGTCGTCCCTCTTAGAGCCTCGGGGTCCTTCTCAGTGCAGAGGTGGGGCTCCGTGACCTGTCGCTGGTCCCTGCAGCTTTGACCTGATTCCTGACCCCCACCCCTATCCTGACCTTCAGTCTGTGGGCCCTGTGCCTCCCTCTCCCTCTGCACCCTGCTGCGGCCCCCACCCACCCACCACAAACCCTGCCATGGAGCCCCAGTGATGACGATCGCCCCTTCTAATTGCAGCTGCACTCCCAAAGCCACGTTCGGTTATCACAGAGGGTGCAGATCTCGCAGCTCAGCCTCCTCAGTCCCAGGCCCTCGGGGCCAGCTCAGGAACGGAGGGAATTAATTACATTTTTCCCATCCCCTTCTTTTAAAGTAGGGGAACGGGCCGGCACGTCCTGGGGGAGAGGGTGGTAAGCAGAGGCTGCGGAAGGGGGGCCCCCATCCCCAAACCAGCAAGCCTCTCCCCAGCGGGCGGAAGGGAGGGTGAGGCTGGCCTCTTATTGATTTAGTCTGGTCGAGGCTGGGACTGATTTGGAGCAGAGGGAGAGGAAGGGGTTGGGGGCGGGGTAGGGGCCATGGCAGGTTGGGGGAAATGGAGGAGGAAGGGAGAGGAAGGGACGGCTGTCTGTCAGCCTGACGGACAGCCCTGAGATTTGCCTTCAGATAAAACCTTACAGATGTGGAGGTCGGTATTGATTTTGAGTTAGTAACGGTAACGTACCAAGAAGTAATACATTAGTGAAAGCAAGGTCACCCGGAAAAAAGTCAAACCCACCCGGGGAGAGGCCTTAGCATTCTTGAGGGGGGTGGATTAATGCATCAGACCTGAACTTCCTCAAGTTGAAAAGTTTGCAGCCTCCGGACCTCAGCTGGGCTCCTAACTGTAGGCCAATGCTTCCTGCTTCTGCAGGCCAAGAGGGGAGCCCTAGAGGTCCCCGGGAAGCCAGAGACCAGCGAGGGTCATTTAGGCCCGTAGGGCTCTGTGCAGTGAGATTGCCAAACCTCTCCTTGTGTGCTCTCCAGCACAGTTGGTGGCAGGGAAAGAGCACAGCTAGGGACCCGGGAGGCCTGGGTGCAAATCCCAGCTCTGCCACTTACCAGCTATGTGGTTGCAGCTGAGTCCTTTTGCTTCCCCGTGTCTCAATTTCCCCATCTGCATAATGGGAGTAATGATACCCCATCTGCTTGAGGAGTCCATGAACTGACCAATATATGACTCAGGCCCTGTGGTCTTCATCCGTGAGTGTTCTCCCCTCCCGCCTCTCTCCAGTTGGGTCCTGTCCCATTAGCTTAGACGCTGCCCTGCCTGGAGACAGGGGGTTGGATGAAATGGAAGCCCTTTGATCCACAGACCCCCAGGGACTCTGGAGGAGAGTCAGCCGCAGCAGCACATCCTCCATTCACACCTTCCCCAGATGTGGATTTGATTTGATGTTCCAGGGCAAATCCCATTGAGCAAATCCCATTATGGGAAAGTGAGCTGTCTGTTCACGGCCCGGGGTCCAAGGCCTTCTGAGCCACCGGGCACCACCCAAGCCCCTTCTGAGAAAGGACTGCATGAGCGCTTGCAGCTCCTGGAATTTTCACTCTCCACCTTCACCTTCTTGCTATTTCCTAAACCTGCTGAGTGTATCTCGTGGTTCAGCCCGCTCAGCCCCAGGGACCTCGGGGCCTTGGCACTTGCTGTTTCTCTGCCTGGAAAGCTTCCCTGTCTCATCTTCTCAGGGCTGTTCTTTCTGGTCTTGCTGGATATCACATCTTTGGGGAGGTCCTGCCTGACTATCCCACATAGCCCCTTATTTTTCCTCCATAGCATTTATCAGTATCATAAATTATATTATTCGTTCACTTGTTTATTGTCAACTTCGTTCCTTAGGCTGACACCACCAGGAAGGCATGGGATTGGCATTTTTCATGGCTGTGTCCCCAGTGCCTGGCTCAGTGCCTCGTATATAATAGGTGCTCAGTAAATGTTTTTAAAGGAATAGGCATGAATTCAGCAGAGGTTTTCTGAGCTCAGAATATGTAGCAAGCACCACGTAGGCACTGGGGCTACAGAGATGAACAAAACGCAGTTTATCCTGCTCTCAAAGAGCTCAATAGTCCAGCACTAGCTCCAGACTGGCACATAGTAGCACTCTACGAAATGCTTGTTGGATGAATACATGAATGAATGAAGGATATCTTCAAGAAATAACACATTGTTTGGGATAGCTGGGATGTAAAAGTGCAAGGTAGAAAGGGGTGAAAGGAGTTGGGACAGGCAGCTAGAGGTCTGGTCAGTAGGAGCTTTTGATGAGAGGTAATGGGGAGCCATTGATAATTCTTGAATGATATTGTCAGATTGGGCAGCAGTTCTATGTAGGTCTCTGTCTTAGAGGATGAGTACTGGGTCTACACGTAGCTCTCAGCCTGTCTCAAAGCATCCTCATCCGCTTCCTAACCATCCCCCACCCCTCCCCTCCCATAATTCTGTCTGGACTTGGCATCTTGGGAATGGGCAGGAGGGAAGGATCAAACTGGAATCTCACGGAGCTGACAAACCCTCCCAGGAGTCTCCCAGCCCCTGATGACTGTCCTGAAAGAAGGGATCTGGAGCCTGTGTGTTTTTTCTGAGCCCTTAAGTCTATTCTTGGAGTCCAGGCTTCCTTTGAGCAGGGAGCAGGGTCCGTGTTTGTGTTGGGCCAGAAAGGAGATGGGTAGGAAAAGGTCTAGACTGAGAACCCCAGGGCAGAGTTAGATTCCTGAGTTTGCCCTGGGACCTTGCTCTCATCCCCAAGCCCTTAGACACTCTTCAAGCTAAGGAGATCCCATCTTGACAGACAGAAAGCAACAAACACAGCCCCGCAGTGTCAGACACCCTCACATACTCCTACCCCAACACCCTACTGTTGACCTGACCACGACAAAGACCTCAGAAGCACATTGAACACAGAGCGAGCTAGGGAGACCTCAGCTTCCTAAAGTAGTGCTAGTGTCCAGAGGACTCCAGACACTCCCCAGCCCAGCCTCCTGCCTCCCAGGCAGACTTTCTCCTTCTTGCAAACACATTCCAGTGTGTCTTTGCCATCTTGATGAAGTTGACACACCCCTATGTCCCACCCAAATCTCCCCAGCTGCGTGGAGATGAAGACTAGACCGTTGACAACCCCAGCTGGTCTGAGCTCTGAGGTCTGAACTCTGGCTCAGAGGGAAAACGTGGAGGAGGGGAGACCCCCCAGGGCTGAGGGCATGGGGGAAAGAATCAGGCATAGGCTCTGTTCAAGACATTTCAGAGGACCTAAGCTTCCCCCAGAGTAAGGGACCCCACCCCACTCACCCCCCCTTAGCTGCCCAGGAAACAAACTACTGCTGGTGCTCAGATTGAGACCCTCTAAAGTAATCAGATGCCTCAACCTCATTCTTTCTTGAGAGTTGAACTTGACATTTTGCAGGTGAGCCAGGGTCAGGTGAACTGAGCCCTGGGCCTGCTGTGAGATCTAGGGAAGCCATGCCCCCTTTGCAGGCCTCAGTTTTTTCATCTGAGAAATGGGCATCCTAGCTTTGCCTCACACATCTCTGTGGGGTTTTGGCTTGGGAGGGTCAAATGAGTTAACTGCTCAGGGATACTCCTGAGGGTACACAGCTGGTAAATGGAAGAGCTCGGTGTCTGTCCCTGGCCCGAAGAATCCATCGATGCCCTTGACTGTGGCGAGGCCTCAATGCCTGTGGCACAAGCCAGTAATAAAGGCAAAGGAAAAATCTTCAGAAGGTGTCTAGTCGGCAAAACGATCACTGCTCGAATGCCCGCAGCCTGCTTTCTTACCCTGGAGGGGGAGTTAGGGAACTCAACTGTGTGCCCAGCAGGGATTGCCACGTGGTTCTCCATTTCGGTGCTGGGCAGATTATCAGCAAAGCCGTCCCCAACTCATATCAGGGTCTTCCTCCCATAAAGGGCGTCATCACCAGAAGGTCATCAGGGGCCTGGGCCCTGCAGGTCAGGTTCACGAGGGCCTGCCTCTCCCTCCTGCCCTCTCCCTGCCCTCCTCTGGACTGACTGGGACACGGTGCCCTCTCCTTCCTGCCCTCTCCCCTTCTCTGCTCTGAACTGACTGGTACACTCTGCCCTCTCACTCTCCAGGAGCTCCTGCTGCGCCACCCCCAGCCCCGCCCAGGGAAAGCACTGCTTTTCCCGCCCCCTTTCCTGGAGAGCTGGACAGCAGGTTCCACCTCCCCCAGATTTCCTGGACTGCCAGGGATGACTGGACGCCCTCCTCTGTGTCCTTTGATAGACATGATGCCTGGATCACAACGCCATGTCTCTATGATCTTTGCTAGTAGCTTCCCTCACCCGACCCAGACCCTTTCTCCTCCTCTCCCGCCACCGACGGCAGGGACCATGGCTGTTTCTCCTCTAAAGTCTCAGAGCCTTCAGCTCTCAGCCTGGAGCCAGAGTCACCATCCATGCCTGTTTGTGGAGTAAATAAGTGAACATCCCAGTAAGTGAACACCTGGACCTCCATCCAGGTCCCCTAAGCTGAGTTTCTAGAGACGAGCTTCCCCTGGTAGTCTGTGTTACCAGCACTGACAGTGAGTTCCTATTTGGGGAACCCGGCCAGGCAGGGAAGGAGGGGATGGCCACAGACCTCAGGAGCTGGTAGAATCAAAGGAAGGGGCCTGCAAGCCTCTTTGAAAGCATTGGCTGTGGGCTTTGGTGTCGAAGGGACAGGAAGCTCGGAGTCCAGAAAAGTGGCAGGCAGAGCAAGCCACACCCAGTGACCCCAGACAGATCAGAGTCCTGCTGTAACGTTCGTGTTAGAAGATGGGGCCATCCCAGTCTGATGGGGGAGGCACAGTTCTCTGAGCTTGGAGAACTCGCTGACTGATGGGAGAGGCCTCATTAGCCAGTTCGTTTATTCACGCATTCATTCACGCATTTATTCATTCAATAGACAGGCCCAGAGTGCCCCTTAGAGCCAGGCCCTGGAGCTAGAGAGGCGAGTAAGGCCCTGCTGAGCTCTCAGTGGAAGGAGGATCCCTGGGTCAGGACCCTCCTTCAAGAGAAACACCGAACACCAGCAGCCATCCCATGCATGAGGGCACGCAATTCAGGTAAACTGAGGACCTCAAAGCGACAGAGATTTCAAGGGAACAACTCCGGCAAAGAGCATTCCAGGGCCAGCCTGGCATTGTGCCAGTGTGCTCATGTCTCTGGGGTCTGTCCGGTGAGCCTGGCACTAATGGCCTTTTCCCCACAGGTGATGAGCATCTTGAGCAACCCCAGCGCAGTGCCCCCGCAGCCACAGGCTGACTTCTCCATCTCCCCGCTGCATGGCAGCCTGGACTCGGCCACCTCCATCTCAGCCAGCTGCAGCCAGCGGGCCGACTCCATCAAGCCGGGAGATAGCCTGCCCACCTCCCAGGCCTACTGCCCACCCACCTACAGCACCACCGGCTACAGCGTGGACCCCGTGGCCAGCTATCAGTACAGCCAGTACGGCCAGAGTGAGTGCCTGGTGCCCTGGGCATCCCCCGTCCCCATTCCTTCTCCTACCCCCAGGGCCTCCTGCTTGTTTGTGGAGAGCTACAAGGTGGTGTCGGAGGGGGGACTGTCCATTTTACAGATGGAAAAATTGAAGTCCAGCAAGACAGAACAGTTCACCTAAAATGACACTGAATTGAGCAAAACCCAGGACATCTCCTGGCTAAGCCCCTGCTATGGCTCCAACAGAAATATAATACACA
This sequence comes from Theropithecus gelada, assembly GCF_003255815.1. Taxonomy (NCBI): domain Eukaryota; kingdom Metazoa; phylum Chordata; class Mammalia; order Primates; family Cercopithecidae; genus Theropithecus; species Theropithecus gelada. The sequence continues at coordinate 46,285,557 of NC_037668.1, forward strand.
ACACAACACTTAACATTTCTAGTGGTCACTTAACATTTCTAGTGGCCACATTTTAAAACATAAGAAGAAAACAGGCCAGGAGTGGTGGCTCATGCCTGTAATCCCAGCACTTTGGAAGGCTGAGGCAAATGAATCACTTGAGCCCAGGAGATCGAGACTGGCCTGGTCAACATGGTGAAACTCTGTCTCTACTAAAAATACAAAAATTAACCAGGTATGGTGGCACGTGCCTGTAATCCCAGCCACTCAAGTAGGTGAGGCACAAGAATCACCTGAACCCAGGTGGCGGAGGTTGCAGTGAGCCGAGATCACGCCACTGTACTCTAGGCTGTGTGACAGAGCAAGACTGTCTCAAAAAAAAAAAAAAAAAAAAAAATTAAGGAGAAGAAACAATGGAATTATTTTTACTAACATTGTATTTAACCCAGCACATCCAAAAGAGTATCATTTCAAAATGCAATTCATATATAATTATTGAGATATTTTACATTCTCTTCTTCATGCTATGTCTTTGACATCCTGTGTGTGTTTTACCCTTACAGCCCATTTTAATTCCGACACTGAGTTTTCAACAGAAATATTTGATCTGTATTTAAATTTCATACAGTTTACAATTGAGAAAATAGACTTACACACCCAAAGTGTTCCAAATTGTAAGTTTTCCAACCACTAAATAACCCAATTGAAGACTGGTTTTTGACTTTAAATTAGTTCAAGTGAAATCAACATTTGAAATTCGGTTTCCCGGTTGCACTAGCCGCAGTTCAAGTGCTTGGTAGACATGGGCTGCTGGTGGCCACCGTGCTGGACAGCTCAGTGGGAGACCCTGCCCTTTCTGCCACAGGGCATGGGAAAGCTGTGTTTCCAGCTCTCTCCTCCACTCCAAACTCTGCAATGGTCCCGTGCACCCATCTCAGCTGCTATCCCCTTTGTGCCTTGCCTTGAGGCAGGGACCGTAGACCCTCAGACCAAAGGCTGGAAAACGCAGGTCTGAACACAGCCTCCGCCACCTGGCAAGGCCAGCAGTGGGGCACGCCCAGATGGGACAGGGAACTGGAGGTCACCAGTCACTCTTCCTGCCGCACCTCCCTGCAAAGGCCTCACCTGCTGGTGTCAAACTAATCAGAAGGGCGTGTGGCAAGAGGGTGAGGCCCCATCCCTGAGGGCATCCTCTCTCCCAGCCCAGCCCTGGGCCAGCCTTTCTGACCTCTGCTTCCTGCCCACCCCCCCAACCCACTCCTCACGTGGCATTGGCCTCCACTGCCAAATGAGGGCCAGCTGTGTTGGCCTCCACCTCCCAGCTGTGTTCACAACCCTTCCTGTGTGTGTACATGTTTGCGTATGTGTATGTACATATGTGTATATGGGTGTTTGTGAGTACATATGTTGGGACATGTTACAATTCGTGTGTGTGTGCATGTGATGCATCTGAGTATTTCAACACCCATGTGTTACTGCATGCATATTTGCATATACGTGAATACACGCATGTGTCATTGGGCACGTGTGAGCATATGTGTATATGACTTCACATGCGTGCACATAAATGAGCATATTGTGCACACGTGATGTGCACATCTGTTTGTGTGTATGAACACATGTGCGCACACATATATGTAAGTATATGTGTCTGCTTAAACAAACATGTTTAAATGTGCATTCAAGTCTGTACATATGGTTGAGTGTGTCTTTATGTGTGCCTGCATGTTTGGCGTAGGTATACATGTGTCAATTTGTAGATATGTATAATGAACACATATGCGTGTGTATAGATGCATATGAGTGTGTAAATGTGTGACTGTGTATGTGTATAGCCATGCATTGAGGCATGTACACATGCTTCAGTGAGTCTGTGATTGTGTGTTTGGGAGTACCTGTGTTTGGACACACATACTCTGTGTGCAGTGTGTAAACAGGGGTGAGCGTATGAGTGCATGTTTGGGTATGTCATAGGTGTGACTGTGTGTACGTGTGTATGGATGTACATCTGGGTGTAGACATATACCATGTATAACTGTGTGTGTATGAATGTGTGTGTGGGGGTCTGCGTGTATATTTGAGAGCAGGGTGCATGCATGTGCATGGGAGAATTTCCAGAGGGTCCCAGGGTGACCTCCTGACCCAGCCCATGTTCCTGGGCATGGAGCAGGGCACACATGCTCTTGATAAATATTTTAGAGTGACCTCAGCGGCAGCAGCAGCGCCGGCCTGGGGCGGGGGTTAGTCACACCTAAGCTCGGTGCCCTGCTCCAGGGGCGCCTGCTCAATTCGGAAATAAAATTAACCCCAAAGTCAGCATGGGGGCGGCAGGGGAGGGGATCAAAAGGGAAGGGGCCTAGGAGGCGAGAAAGGAGGGTTTGTTCTCTTGCTTGGGCAAAGCCAGCCAGAGCAGCTTCCTCCTCCCCCACCTCCCCCAACTCCATTCTTCTCCTTTCCATCCTCTCCTTCCACTCCCTTCTCCTCCTCCTGTCACTCCCCTTCCAGCTCCACCCCTGCTGCCCTGGCTTCTCCGGGAATAGCTCAGAGCTCCTCTTGGCCACATTCTCCAGCCCTCCCCAAAGGGAGCCCAGCACAGACCCCACCTCACCCCACAGAGACTCCAGGCCTGTGCTGAGAGGGAAGGACTGGAGGAAAAGTCCCCTCTTCTGCCACCAATTAGTGTGGGCCAGCCACACACTTGCCTCTCTGAGCCTCAGTCTTCCCATCTATGAAATGGAGGCCACAGATTAGACTTGGCCATCTCAGAGTGTTTCCATTGCACCACCTCCCTCTCCTTTGGCATTTTGGAGGCCCCAAGACACATCGTGTTCCCACTAACCACTTGCCCCACATCCCTGGGCAACTTAATCCATCTGTGGCTGGGATGCCCTGGCATGTGTGCAACAGTCCCATGTCCTGGACTGTGCCTGTGTATGCCCAGGTCCACCTGTCATCTCTTGACGCCTGTCCTCTGCCCAAGTTCATACCACAGGGCACTGGGCAAAATGCGTGCTCCTCATTCATGTCATTCTCTAAGTTATTTGTCCCCAGGTTGCAGGTGCAAAAATGAGGCTCAGAGAGGCTAGGTAGCTTCTCCAAAATCCCACAGCATGGCAATGGTGGACCCAAAGTCTCCTAACTTCAAATCACAGATTTGTGGAGGCCACTCAGCAGCGATACACACCTGAGCCCACCCACGCGTGGATTCACGTCCACGGCTTCACATGCACCTGCATATGGACAGATGCACACGCAGAGAGAGGGGTTTATATGTGAGTGTTCACTAATGTGTAGACACACAGCTTTAAGATACAAATATACAAAATGTGCATGTGTAAAGGAAGGAGGAATGGCCGTTTATTGAGCATCTACTATGGGTCTGGCATTTCATCCTCATGCCACCCTATGCAGTGCACGTGGTTATTCCCATTGGACGGATGAGGAACTGGGATCCAGAGAGGCTGTTTGCCCAAGGCCTCCCGGCAGCCCATACTGATGTGTACACAGCCACACCTGCAGCCTGATCCCTGGAGAGCCACCTTCAGGTGTGCATTGAGCGAGCATACACATGGGCCAAACCCTTAGGCCCCAGAGTCCTCCCCCTCCTCTCCATGGGCTTCTCATCTTCCCAGGGACACCTTCACTCCTTTTCCTTCTCTGGCCATTGTCCATCCACCTGTCTGTCTTCCCTCGTCTCTGGAGGGGTGGGGGCAGGGGCCCAGGGATGGGGTACACGGCAGATTAATATGGCCCTGGTGTTCCCAGAGGCCAGGGCCGTACTAATGATGGGGCTGATAGAACGCAGAAGTGTGAAAAGAATTTTAATAGATCTGACAAGTCTAATAAGAATTTGTGTCTAGAAGGGTCCTCCTCTGGGGCCGCGAGCTGACGAGGCGCTGACGGCTGAGATTGTTTACCGGTTGGCATCACCACCACATCTCCTGCCAACTCCCAATTAATCTAATTTGAGACATTTAGAGCCCAGGCATGGGCACGAGGCAGAGAAGGGGAGATGCGTAAAGACAGAGGGACAGGGAGGGCCGTTGACGGAGGCCGTAATAAGAAATGTCACAGCCCTGCCCTCGCTGGCCCTTCGGCTCCACCCCAGGGAGAGGCAGGCTCTGCAGCCTGTTGGGTGCCCTTGAAGTTGGCAGGGTCGTCAGGAAAGTTTGGCTTTCCTGGTGTTTCCTTGGCTACCTAGACAGAGCCTGGCAAGCTCCTACTGTGTGCTGGGCCATGGGCTGGTCACTGGGAGAGGCTGACAAGGATAAGGCGCACAGAGTGGCCAGAGGCACAGGCAGGACCAATGCAGGTTCCTCCATGACACACACTGCATGTGACTCTGGGACAGTGACTTCTCTGTGCCTCAGTTTCCACATTTATAGAAGGAGAACACTCATAGCTAAAGCACGGGGCAGTTGAAAGAAATGGGTGTGGTCATGCCTGCCAGCGCACAGTAGGTGGTCCACAAGTGAGGGTGCTCGCTTTGTTGTTCTCATTATTATTCAAAGCCAGTGAAAATTAGAACGACCATATTTATCCAAAGGATAGGAATCAGTGTATCAAAGGGATACCTGCACTCCCATGTTTATTGCAACGCCATTCACAATAGCCGAGATATGGAATCAACGTAAGTAGCCATCAACGGATAAACAGATAAAGAACATATAGTATATATACCCAGTGGAATACTATTCAGCCATAAGAAAGAATAAAATCCTGTCATCCACAGCAACATGGATGGAACTGCAGGTCATTTTACCAAGTAACATAAGCCAGGCACAGAGAGACAAACATCACATGTTCTCATACGTGGGAGCTAAGAAGGTTGACCTCATGGAGACAGAGTCAAATGATGGCTACTAGAGGCAGGGAAGCAGGGAGGGGGATGAAGGGAGGTTGGTTAATGGGTGCAAACATACAGTTAGATAGAAGGAGTAAGTTCTAGTATTTGATAACAGAGTAGGGTGACTACAGCTAACAACAATGTATTGTATATTTCAAAATAGCTAGAAGAGAGGACTTGAAATGTACCCAACACATAGAAATGAAAAATACTGGGCCAGGCTCAGTGGCTCACACCTGTAATCCCAGCACTTTGGAAGGCCAAGGTGGGCAAACCACCTGAGATCAGGAGTTTGAGACCAGCCCGGCCAACACGGCGCTGTCTGAAAACTACAAAGATTAGCCAAGTGTCCTGGTGGGCACCTGTAATCCCAACTACTTGGGAGACTGAGGCAGGAGAACTGCTTGAATCTGGGAGGCGGAGGTTGCAGTGAGCCGAGACTGCGCCATTGCGCTCCAGCCGGAGAGACAGAGCGAGACTCCATCTCAAAAAAACGAAAAACAAAAAAAAACAGAAAAGAGAAATCCTGAAGGTGATGGATGCCCTAAACAGCTTGACTTGATCATTACACATTCTATGCATGTAGCAAAACATCACAGGTACCCCAATAAATCTGTGCAAATATTATGTATCAATTGTTTAAAAAGCCAGAGTTCTCAGCCCACCCACAGGAATAGCTGGAGAGGCTGGTGTGAGAGGCTGGCATGGTGTGAAGTAAGGAGGGGAGGCAGTGGCTGCTGTGACTCAGGGAAACTGTCACCTGCCTCGGCGGTGTGCCCTTGGACAGATCGCTTATATTGCCTGGAGCAGAACATGGGATCAATGTAGAATTTGGGGTGTAGAGCACCTCGTGCACTGTAAAATGTTGTGCATGTACAAAGGGTTATTCTCTAGGAGTCTGCAGGGGTGGCTGGGAGCTAGGCTCAGACTGCCTGGGTTTGAATCCTGGCTCCGCAACTTATGAACTGTGTGATCTTTGAAGTGGTGCAGTCTCTCAGAGCCTCAGTTCCATCATCTGTAAGATGCAGATACTACCACTACCAGCCTCATAGAGTTGTTGTGAGAGTTAAATGGAAAATGAGCACAAAATGCTTAGAACAGGACCGGGATAGAACAAGCTCTCTGTAAACACTGGCTCTTCCTCTTTCTATTCCTACTGTCCCTCTAAGAATGAGGCTTCTTAACGGGATGGATCCTGGAGTCCGGGTAAGGCAGGCTCCCAGTGGTAGAGTTGGTGTGGCCAGGGCTGCACGGTCCCCCCAAAGCCAGAGATGGGAATGGCCCTACCCTCACACAGAGGAAGGGGCAGACCCAAGGCAGGGCCGGGCTGGCTGCCACCAACTTTGCTCTACCAACTGGGAGCCTGGAGGCCAAGTGACTTCAGAGGAAGGCTGGCAGTCCCCCGGGGCTCAGCTCAGACCCTAGACAGACTTAACTTTCCTCTCATCACCCACCCTGGAGCCTGGTAAGCAGAGGGGCACAGAGTTCAGACACTCCAGAGAGACCCCAGGGCATTTGCACATCCTTTGGGAATGTCGAGGGCCAAGCCCCTGCGTGCTCTGTAACCACCATCTTTTTTTTTTTTTTTTTTTTTTTTTGAGACGGAGTCTCACTCTGTCGCCCAGGCTGGAGTGCAGTGGCCAGATCTCAGCTCACTGCAAGCTCTGCCTCCCGGGTTTACACCATTCTCCTGCCTCAGCCTCCGAGTAGTAGCTGGGATTACAGGCGCCCGCCACCTCGCCCGGCTAGTTTTTTGTATTTTTTAGTAGAGACGGGGTTTCACCGTGTTTGCCAGGATGGTCTCGATCTCCTGACCTTGTGATCCACCCGTCTCGGCCTCCCAAAGTGCTGGGATTACAGGCTTGAGCCACCGCGCCCGGCCTGTAACCACCATCTTAAAGAACACTGTCTCACTTCATCCTTTTAGCAGCAGCCCTGGAGGAAGCTGAACTTTGTTTTCCCCATTCTACAGACAAGGAAGCAGGTCTAGAAAGGTCAGGTGATGTGCCCAGGGCCACATGAGCAGGAGGTAACTGGGACTGCAGCCACCTCATCTGCTGCTCCATCTCCTCCTGCCCGCATCAAAGGCCATGTTTGCTTACTAAATCCCAATCCTAGTCTTCCACTGCTTCCAAACCCACATCTCTCGAGCTCACAATGTGCCAGGCACAGTACTAGCTAGCCACTTTGTACGCATTTCTCCTTTAACCTTCATAACAGCTCCTCAGATAGGTGCTGTTACGATCCCCAATTTACAGACAAGGAAACAGGTTTGAATAGGTGAGGTGGGATGCCCCAGATCACACGTTAAAAATTGGCATGTGCGGGATTTGAACCTCTGTCATTTGAGCCACTAGGCAATATGGCCTCCCATGGCTCAATGATTGGCACTGCCCACCTGGCCTCCCTGGCCTCATCCTCAGGCCATGCCTATCACCTTTTGGCTCCACCCACCTGCCCTAGGGAGAAACCTCCAACCTTGGGGAAGCATGTGGAATGCTACAGGGTCCCCTGTGGGCAGGTGACAGAACAGGTGTTGAGCCAGGCCTCGTAATTCCTAATGCAGTATTCGTTCCATCTTCCTCTTGCTTCTGGATCCTACAGATCCCAGGGGTTTGGACTGGCCACAGCCACAGATCCCAGCTTGGGAGGCAGCATCCTTGTGCCTCTGGAGGCCTTGGCCACACCCCAGCCAAATCATTTGGTCAAGGCTGATTTCTGTTGTAGCCTCAGAAAGGCAGAATTAGTACAGTCAAGACAGAACACATGTACATGCAGGTCAAGGGTCATCCCTGCACATACACACATATAGAGACAGGTACCTGGCTCAGTTGGAACTCACCTGTACACAGTGCCTGCATATGCACTGGCATTCCCAAAGTTCATCTATTCACAAAGGTGCACACAACTCACACACACATGTGCACGTGTGTGTGCAAATGTTGCTCTTGTGTGGACTTTCATGTGCAGGCCAATTATTCAAGGAAATTCTTGTTTCCGTTGTTCACACACACAAATACGCACCACTGTCAGGCACGTACACCCTCAGACACTCATCTGTCTCCTCTGGGTGACCAGATGGACAGAGCTGTAAATCTCAGCTCCCTGCGTATCTGTGTCCTGGCTCCTTCTGCATGGATCCCTCAGCTCACCCACAGCCACTCTGGCCTCGCAGCAAAGGTCTTGCTTTGCCTTATCTGTAAGCTGGGCACAGATAGAAAAGGCAGAGAGACCTTGCCCTCATCATTATCTGCACTCAGGGATTCACAGGGCCTTATCCATAGCAGGTGTATGTAGTGGGCTTATTGAGGGGTGGTTAATTCTTTTCTCAGCAACGTGGATAATCTTCTGTGCCTCTCTAGGAACTTACCAGAGAGCTGGGCACACAATGCATTAAATAAATATTTGCTAAATGATTGGAGAGGAGGTGAGAGAAAGAGCTTCATGAAGAGATGGATAGATGGAAGGATGGATGGATGGAAGGACAGATGGATGATGGATGAGTGGATGAGGTATGGATAGAGGATGGATAGACAGAGGGCTGGCTGGATGGATGGATGAAGGATGAGTGGATAGAAGGATGGATGGATGGATAGATGGATAGATAGATGGATAAATGGATGGATAGAAGGACAGAAAATGGATAAATGGATGAATGGATGGATGGATGGACAGAATGGATGGGTGGATAGATGCATGGATATGGCTGGATGGATGAGAGGATGAGTGGATAGAAGAGGATGAGTGGATAGAAGCTGGATGGATGGATGAAAGAAAGGATGGATAGACATGGATGGATGGATGGATGGATGGATGGATGTAAATAGAGTGAATGGAAGAATAAACAAAAAGAACCTCGATTTCTAGCAGAGTCTCTTCTTTTTTCCAGCTGCTGTTGATTATCTGGCCAAAAACGTGAGCCTCTCCACCCAGCGTCGCATGAAGCTCGGGGAGCACTCCGCTGTGCTGGGACTTCTGCCTGTGGAAACTGGCCAGGCCTACTAGGGCCCCCGGGGCGACTTGCCCCAGCCCAATTCCCAGCCCAACCCTAACTGACCCCTGAACCTCCCAGCCTTGCCTCCTCATCCCCCTGGAGTCCTAGGGGGCCAAGAAAGGAACCCACCTGCTTCTCATCACTGGCACCCTGGAGGTAGACAGCCAGCTTGTCACTCAGCTGTGGTTAGGGATCCAGAGTGATGCCCTTGGAGTCTGCTCCCCACTTTCCCCAAGGAGGGTTTCTGGTCAGCCTGAAGTCCTCCCCTGTCAAATCCCATGGTGGCCTCTGTGCCATCTCAGGCATGGAGATCAAGGCCCACCTAGAACACCTTGGGCACCCAGAGGAGGATGATGCCTGAGAGGAAGTCCTGCAGCCCTTTGGACCCAACTCCAGCAGGTGCCCTAGCTAGAGGTGGATGTGAAGCATTCAGGGCTACTCTCAGCTGGATGCACTGGGAGCCAGCCCTCCAAGGAGGTTCTCGGGCTCAATGTCAGAACGGCAGCCCTTTCCTCCTCTAGACATTGGGACTCCAGCAGAGAGGGGACTCTGGCTTTGGGGTCTTCCCAGGGGAGTCAGCAGAGGGGCAGTCTCACCCCAACCCAGGAATTTGAAGGACTTCAGAACCCTCCCCAGACACCTCTACTAGGTGTACGGGGAAATCTAGCACAGTCAGGGAGACTGGGGAGACCAGGAAGAGGCTTAACCAGAGGGTAAGGGCACATGGGGGTGGGGCTTGTCAGCCATGGGCCTGCCCAGGATACAAGGACCCAACTCAGGCTTCTGGAAGCAGAGGGCTCTTAGCCTGAAGCCCAAGTTCCCACCATGTCCAACCCATCTGGGGCCTGGGGAGCCCACAGAACTTTTCAGTTTCCTTCATTAGCTGAATCAGATGAGATGGGGAGGGGATAAAATCTTGAGGATACATGAGTGGAGGAGCACGAAGTGGGCTCAAAAGGGACTTTCACAACCAGGTCCCTTTGTTTGTGGGAGGGCAAGCCTTTGTTGCCCAAGGCTTCAGCTCTCTGCCTGCAAGTCCACACCCCAGGGAGCTGAGATTTTGCCCAAAGCCTTCCGCAGAGGCCCGAGCCCATCCTTACCATGCCCCATCCTCTAGGAAGAGGCCTCCATCTTCCCCAGACCCCTTTCCGTTTCTGGGGATGCAGAGAGCTACCCTCAGAGCTTTGGAGGAGGGTTCTAGACTGGACAGGGATTGTTTGCCCCACAGACAAGACGATTCCCCCTGGCATGTTGTTAGGGGCATATTGTTGTCCTGCCCAGAGTGGCATCTTTCAATGTTGCCTCTGTCTTAGCCAAGAGGTCCCTGCCTCCTGATCTGGCACAGCTGAGCTGAGGCAGATGTGACCAGTTTTCCAGCTACCACCCCTGAGCAGAGGGAGATGTCAACAATTCCAGAGGAGAGGGAAGAGGCACCTTCCTTGACCATGCCAGTGGCCTCCTGAAGTTCCATTCTCTTAAGAGCTGGGACCTTGGGGGGATGATTCAAACCCCTGATTCCTCCTTCCTGGGAACTTTTTCTCACCTTTACCTATTTATCAAAATCATCATACCTATTTACCATCACTGTCGCTGTAATCTACATTCCATCACCTTTATCAGGTGCTGCTGAGTACAAAGTACTTGGGATGGGAGACACAGCACTGAATTCACAAACATTGGACCAAACTGCTTGTCCCCACCTGGGTTCATGAGGCCACATCTTTGCTCAATCCATGCCTCTTGCCCTCAGCCAACAAGACATTCCTAGAGGGAAAGGGCTGCTGCTCTGGGAGTCAACCTGAGTTCCTCCCTCCTGGGGAGCTGGGTTGGCAAGATTCTAGGACAGTCTCCTACGTGGACGTCACCTCTGTGACAAATGTTCACCTGGTTCTCATCTTCAGACTTGGTCATATCAAGCCTGTCCTGGACCATGGCCAGGCTGGCTCATATCTCTGGTTTAGAGAAACCAGTGAATAACTGGAGACAAACAGACTCTTTGGTAGCAGCAGACACATGTGACCCATCAAGGTCAACCAAGGTTGCAACCGGAGCGTCCACTGCAGAAGACTTTTGGTTCTTCATGTTCGGGACAAAAAAGAAGGTTCTGTTGTCCCTTGGTAACCCAGTCCCTGCTTTTGTAGCTATCACAGCAGAAAGCAGCTCTTCCTGAAGACCACTCTTCATCCACATTCCTTGAATGGCCAGTCCTTCCACCTGGAGGCCTGGCTCAGAAAGTGTCTGAGTCTCCTGACACCTTCTATGACTCAGGAGCAGGGATCTCAGGCAGGTGACATCAAAACCACCCAGCCCTATCCCCAGGAGGTGACAGTCCAATGCTAGGACCAATCCCAGATGTCTGATCCCGATGGTGAAATGGAACCAAGGCCTGTTTGGGAATAAACCAAATGATTTCTCATAACGTTGAACATAAGTTCTCCCAAGCCATGATCTTGGTAGAAAATGGGACTTATTCCTTGAGGGGCCCCACCCGCTTCAGAAAGAGGCCCTTGATCCTGATAGGTTCTCTCTAAAACCCATATATTAACGTGTCTGGCCAACTTGGGTCATAAAATTCAGCCTTGTGTTGGCAGTTCGAAACATCACGAGAGGTGATGTTGAACGAGAGACACAAGGCCTCCATCTCTTTGGGGCTGACCACAGCCTGAGAAAGAAGGCCTGGGTTCCAGTGGCCAGGCCGTCCCAGATACAACCCCCATCCATCCCTGTAAATAGAGTCTGTAGCAAAATAAGAGCTGCTTCCTCCAACTTATCACAAGTCCCTGTTGGTCCTCTCTAAGGGGGGTTCTCTTTTGAGTTCATTGTACAATAGTTGGAAAACGTGGTGATGTGCTGTTCGTTTATAGAAAGTTGACTTTTTATAAATATATATATATATATACTAAAAAAGGAAAGAAATCCCCCACAGTGCGTGTCGTGCTAGTGCCAGAGACCATCTGTAGGGATATATCTTCATATTGTGTGTTCAAATTATGCATTCCAGGCTCTAGTGGGTTCTTTCATTCTTGTTCCTTTATTTTTCTCATTTGGTATTTCTCTCTTGCTATATAAAGAAAAAAAGAAGTGATGTGTAAGAACCAAGCTATGCTTTTGTACTTCCATTTTATACTTGATTTACCTTTGATGTTCTTTTGCCAGAGGAACACGAAAGGGCAGAGCAAACAGAGAACTAGGGGAATAAGAGAGAAGGAAAGAAGAATGGAGAGAGAGGTTTGCCCAGAAGGAAAATGAAGAGTCAGATTGAAATCTGACTCTGGCTTGAGAACAGGACAGATCCCAGAGTTTGACCACTCTGCCAGAATCCAGTGTTTTAAGATGGAGTTGGTGAAGTATCCAAGATTTTGGATTCTGGGACTCAGTGAAACTCCATCACCCAACTAAAAAGATGTTCTCTGGGACCTCTCTCAGGCTGATGTTCTTCTCGTCAAGCTCCCAAATGTGTCTCGCACTGCTGGACACTTTTTTGGGGGTACACAGCTCTTCTCTCCTCCCCTCCTGCAGAGGCACCAAAACCAAGACCAAATGGGGGTTCTCTAGCCGCCAACTTGAAACGCTCTGAGACTTCCGTGTATTTGATGCTTCTTCAAGTCAACTCTGACACGGCCAATTCCCTGACCTGGGAAATATCTACATAGTACTCTAGATCATTCCTTCTTCCTAGTAATTGCAACTTTGTTGCTTCCGTGTTTGACTCGCAGCCATTTTCCCCCATGCAGAAGTGAGTGGGTGTACGTGAGGGTGTGAGTGGGGTGTGTGCGTGGGCATGTGGGCGTGAGGTGTGTGTTTAAATATAATCGCACCATAATTTATTCAGCTATATGGAGTAGTAGATTAGAAAGAGAAACTGGTATTTGCTTTAACTACCTGCTGCTTGTAAGCGCTTCCTCTGTAACTCAGGCGTAACTGTTACACATTAAAAGAAATTAAAAGCATTTTGAAGGTTTCGTGTACTCAATTGATTGTCATTATGCAGCTGCTCCAAAAGGGACTCTGAGGGGTGTCCAAGAAGCCTTTGGACCTAATTTAGAGGATCAGGGTAGAAACTGTGTTTCTGTTGCTCCCCACTGTGTCCTCTAGTGCCAAGCAGCTGCGAGATTTCTAGTGAATGCCTAACCAATATTTGATCAATGGATGCTGTTGCTTTAAGCCTCTCTGTGAGCTCACTGAAACAGCACAGTGTCAAAGAATAAGGTGAAACTTTAGTTCTCTTCACCAAAAGAAACTTTTCCTGCTGCTAAGCTTAGAACCCTCGGTGGCTCTCTCCTGTTACAAGGGATTTGGGAGGTAGAAGACAGCTCAGAAACTTACATATTGCTTGGAAGCATACAGGGATTCTCGGGCAATTTTCTGGTTTTGTTCTTTTTAGAGATGGGGTCTTGCTATGTTGCCCAGGCTGGAGTGCAAGGCTATTCACAGGTGTGATCATAGCACACCGAAGCCTTGAACTCCTGGCCTCAAGTGATCCTGTCAGTATCCTGAGTCACTGGGACTACCAATATGCCTGGCTCTTTTTGAATTATTGATGGCGAGATCTCCAGAGAAAGCTGTAAGGGAATGAAGGAAGCAAAATAGGACAAGTAGAGAAGTTGAGCAAAGAGGTGGTTTTACCTGGCGTCCAGCTTCAACCTGATGCCACAAGGAGCTCTGGAGTGTGGATTGTAGTACCAGAGTAGTCCCACCTTGAGGCCAGGGGCTGGCCTTTTGTACTGCATCAGTCAGTCATTGACTGCTGGCTGTCCCGGTGATGTGGGTGGGTGGGTGATGTGTAAGTGATATATAAACTATCTGCCCAAGCATCTCTAAAGTGGCTCTTGTGGGTTGCAAGCACTTCTGCAGAGAAACTAAGCCAAAGGTTTGTTGTTATGCAGGCAGCTCAGAGAGTGCCTGCATTGCTTGGAGGTGTCCATCACAAGTGCTGGGAAAGCAACACAACACATGAGGTGCTGAGTGCATGAGGCCAAGGAGCTCCACAACATAGCCTGCCCTTGGAGATCCCCCACTTAGGGAGCTTTCCTAGAAGCACCCCCTGCCCCCAGAGACCTTTGTGTACATCCCAAGGAAAACTGAGGAATGTAGTTTTCTACCCAGGCCCATGACTGCCCAGAATAAAATCAGGTTTCTGTATATAAAAGAAAAGAGGAGATGGATATTGGATAGACAAGTGTATCAGTCAGCTATTGCCACAATAATGCTGCATAACAAAGCAGTCTCTCTTCCTGGTTTCATTAATCTGCACACCTTATGGTGAATGAGTTTCAAAGCCTTTCCTTGGACAAAATTTGCTAGTGAGGGAAAGGAGTTCCTTAGATAAATGAAGCCACTGAGGTGGGAGGGACACGCAGGACAGGGAGACCAAGTGCAACTGCACCTGCTCTGTGGCTGAATCTAGAATATCTGGTCCTCCTGAGAGTACAGGTTCCACAGCTCCACCATTCCCCTCCCTAGGCTGCCACTGACTTACTCTAAACAGAGATCATTTTCCTACTCCTGACAATGTAAACAGCTACAGTGGGGAGTGGGAACCCATTTCCCAAAGGCAGCAGGTTGAGGGGCATTCAGACCTCCAGTCACCTTAGCTCTTATCACCTTAGTTCAGAGCTCCAGTCACCTTAGCCACTTTTTAGAAGAACTAAAAAGTACTTCCTTAGGTAAAGCCCCACCCCTTGCTACCCTCTGTGTGACCATAGGCAAGTCACTTCCCCTCTGCTGTCTTGTCTTTCAAATGGAGGTAGTCTGTCCCACTGTGCCAGCATAGACTACAGTAACCAACAACCCCAAAGGTTGGTGGCTTAAAACACCAAAGGTTTGCTTTCTTTTCATCCATATTCACGACCACTACTCATCCTAGTCAGCGTGATGGAGACAGGCATCCCCTTGAGCGTGCTGGCCTCGGGTACCCAAGGAAAGACAGAGCAAGTGGATCAGGCACTGGCTTTTAAAGTTTCCACTCAAAACACAGGACACATCTGCTCACATGCCATTGGCCAGAGCAAGTCACATGGCCACACTGCACTTCAAAGGGAGCAGGGAGGTGTAATCTACCACTTTCCTGGGAAGTGGGAAGGGGGACTACACCCGCTTTCCAGAGGGTTTTTATGAGGATCAGGAGGAGAAGCAAACACCTTTCTGAAGCACCTGCTCTGTGCTCCTCTCCAAGGTGGGCCCTGGAGGGAGGGTGGAGCAGGGAGCCTCATTAAAAAGAACAGGAGACATACATGGCCCCTGCTCTGAGAGAAGAGGAACATCATTTAATTGAACTCCTAAGTGGCTCCAGGCAGCAGCTTTTTGTGTATCATCAGTGTAACAACAGCCTTGTGAGGTGGGAAATTAACCTCTTGATGTACAGGAAGGACATCAAGGGTCAGAAAGTTAAAGTCTTGGCTCAAGCTCACACCACTAGTCAGTGGTGAAGACTGAGCTCTCCATGGTCATGCCTGATTTTAATATCAAAGCACTGGGGAGATGGAGCAGGGGTCTTGTGTGAGGGTGAATCCCCAGGGTCTCTACCCCATAGAACAGAGGTGGGGCTGCCTTCTGCTATGGGGCTCACACCAGAGGGGCTACCCCAGGTCAGGGAGCTCCACGGGTCACCTTCTCATCTGGCAATGAGACGCCTACCAGGAAACGCTCAGGTATTAGCAGTGGAGTGACCCCTCCCAGAATTCACACCACATTCATTCTCTTGGGCATGTTGGCTAGAACTAAGCGCTTAAGAGAGAAACACTAATATTACGTACCAGGTACTCCACATCCATAGTTTTAGTTAACCCTCCCAACATCCTGCAAGATAGGCATTGTGAATCCCATCAGACAAATGAGGACATGGACCCAGAAGTGAAGTAACTGGATCAAGCCTCCCTCAACTAGAAATTGAAGAAGGAGGGATTCAAACCCAGATCTGCCTGATCTCAAATGCCTTGTCCATTATACCAGGCTGCTTCCCCAAAGTCAAGCTATGACACTGGTTAAACTAGAAGCACAGTGCTTATTGAAAGGAAATGTAGCAGTCAGCTATGTCACAATAATGCTGCGTAACAAACCACCTAAAAACTCAGTGGCTTAAAACAACAAACATTAATTCTCACATTCACAGGTTTGTAGGTTGACTATGGTTGGACTAATCTAGGCATGGATGGTGTGATAGGCACAATTTTAAGATGTCCCCTAAGATTCCTGGTCCCTGGTGTACATACCCTATTTAGTTCCCACCCCTTGAGCAGGATCTGTGAATATAATGGACTAGTCACTACCTTCACAGGGTTATGTTACCTGGCAAAGGTGATGGAATAGTCAGTTACTCTCATGATTATGTTACATTACATAAGACTTCTGCTGGCTTTGAGAAGTAAGCTGGCTACGTGGCTAGGATGTTAAGGCATCCTTTAAGAACTGAGAGTGACCCTTGTCAACAGCCAACAATAAAATGGAGACCTCAGTCTTACAGCCACTAGAAACTGAATTCTGTCAAAAGCCCAAATGAGCTTGGAAACAGATTCTTCCCCACACAGGCCTTCAGATGAGATCATAACCCTTGCCAACCCCCAATATCATCCTGGTCAGATCTTCAGCAGAATTACCTAGCTATTCTGCATTCAGACTTTGACTCGCAGAAACTGTGAGAAAATAAATGAATGTTGAGTTAATCCATGGAGTGTGTGGTACTTTGTGATGCAGCAATTAGAAAACTAATACGGACAAGCAGCTCAGCTTCAGGCTGCAAGTTTGACAATATTTGTTCTGGGAGCCCATTAAGAAGGCAGCTTCTAGGCAATGATTACAAATCATGAGTTCAATGGATGTTGTGGGGGTTCCAGTTCAATCTCCACTTCAAGCTCCTTCTTTTGTCAGATTCACTGACATCCCATGGCCAATGCAAGTTTCATGGCCAAGCTCAAAGTCAAGGGATGGGGATGTATATTCCACCCATCTTAAGGAATGAAAAGAGTATAAATGTCTAATTCTGTAGCAGTGAAGAATTAGGACCCATTATTCAGGAAATTTAGGGGAAAATTCCTCTGTCTGTTTCTACCTCTTCCACTTCCATAGATACACAGCTGATCAATAAGCAGTTACCTCCAAGATGAGTTTAAAGTTCATGAAACCCCATACCAGCCCTGTCACATTGGTCCACAGAAGATAGGCCTCCAAGAGAGAAATATGGACTTAGGGGAAGTCAGGTGAATGTCAGAGTATTAGCAGGAGTATCAGGATGAAGTTTGTGGGGTGTCAGGAGAAGCTTTGGACATGTGAACACCAGCAGCAGCATTCCCAGGCAAAAGGGCAGAGAAGTTGACATAAAGGTGGCTGGTTTCCCTGGGACCTTGTGCTGGTTCCCACCTAATTGACCCTGTAGATCCCTTCCTCCTTTTGTGAAGCCAGGCTTGAGGTAAGCACTTTAGCTGCCCATACTATAAGGATAACCATTTTTTTCTGCTTCAGGCACTTTACATACAAGATTTGACTACAGTTTCAAAACAGCAGACTCTGGATCCAAGCAGCCTGTTTTCCAATCCTGACACCACTACTGTATAATCTTGAGCAAGTAGTCTAAACTTCTTTGAAGACTCAGTTTTCTCATCATCTATAAAACTGGCATAATAATGGCACCAACCTCCAAGGTGGTTGTGAGGATTAAATGAGATCACAGAATAAAGAAATCAACCTAACTTTCTTTAGCTCTATGTTTTGCACATTTATTTGATCATAGGGCCTTTTATTGTAGGAATGCTTATTAACATTACAGGGAGAAGCTTGGAGCTTTCCAGCAGCCAGTGGAAAAGTGGGAAATCTGGAGAGTTACACAACCACTGATGTCAATGAGAAAATAAGAATCTTATTAAGGGCAGTTTCAAAGATTTCTACCCTTCAAAAGGGTAGATTCAAATAATTTCTCTCTGGGAAGAGACGGTGTGATACAATAAATAAAAACTCAGGAAACTTGTGAAATGTATAAATATGAGTTGTGAGGGATTGTTTCTCACAATGGTCTTCAATATAGGTTGATAGCAGTTAAGTAAATATAACCCTGCTGGCAGGTGAGGAGATATGAGAACAGGATATAATCTAGATACTGAGTTCCTTGATGTGTTCATTTGATCTAGGGATCATTTGGGAACATCTAGAGGAGGAGGGTAATCCCATCAAGAAAATCATACTTAACATGACCTTTTAAGAACTAGGCTTTGGTTTAATGGCAAAGAACTGAACAATATACACTCTGGAAAATTTTTAGAGGGTTAATATATAGATATTTAGAGTTTTTATAGGCAGCATTATCAGAATCTGACAATCTCTGTCTTTTAAGGTCTATGTTTAGACCTTTTACATTTAATGTAAAAGTGATGTAGTTGGATTTAGGTCTACCATTTTATCTTTTTTTTCCCTTTTAACTTCTTTTGTTCATTTGTTTCTGTGTTCCCTTTGTGCTGCCTTCCTTCAGATTATTTTAATATATTTTAGTATTTCATTTTAGTTTATCTATTGACTTTTTGCCTATATCTCTTTCTACTATTTTTTAGTTATTGACCTGGGGATTATAATATACATACTTAACATTTACAGTCTGCTTAGAGTTAATTTGTACCTGTAAATAAAAATAAAACATAGAAGCCTTGCAATCCTTGATATTACAGTTGTCCTATGTACATACATTGAACCCTCCCAGACAATGTTATATTTTATAATTACATATT
The DNA here is from genome assembly GCF_003255815.1 of Theropithecus gelada. Lineage (NCBI taxonomy): Eukaryota > Metazoa > Chordata > Mammalia > Primates > Cercopithecidae > Theropithecus > Theropithecus gelada. The sequence continues at coordinate 46,304,086 of NC_037668.1, forward strand.
TTAAAGAACCGAAGAGAAGAAAAATAGTGTATTATATTTGCCCAGATATCTAACATTTCTGTTGCTCTTTCTTTATTCCAAGTTTTCCTCTGGTATCGATTCCCATCATCGAAAAGAACTCCCTTTAACTTTTCTTTCAGGGCATTTCTTCTGGTTAAGAATTCTCTTAGTCACAATAGTGAGATCGGGTTTTTTAAAAGTGTTGCAAACCACCGCCTTTAACCTTGTTGTTCCTGCTCTGACCATGTGACATGTCTGCTCCTGCTTGACCCTCTGCTATGAGTAAAAGCTCCCTGAGGTCCCCCCAAAAGCCGAGTAAATGTTGATGCAGTGCTTGTACAGCTTGCAGAACTGTGAGTCAATTAAACCTCTTTCCTTTACAAATTACTCAGCCTCAGGTTTTCCTTTATAGCCACACAAGAGCAGACTAACACAGGGGTGGAAGTGAAAATGTGACTTCCAGGTCAAGGGATTAAATTGTTATATATACTTCTCTAACAATCTTTTCCCCTACCATATTCATCAGAGAAGCTGCAAAATCCAGAAAATGCAGCTACATGATGATGAAATCTAATGGATGCAGATGCTGAGACCTATGGCAGACTTTGTAAGATAAAAACATAAAACCTTGCTGTATTCAGGAACTGAGATTTTGAAGTTGTAGATTACTGCAACTTATCCCCACTAATCCTGAATAATATCCCACATGAGAAATATTTAGTTTCTAAAACATGTCTCTAGAGTTAAAAAAAAAAAAGATACTAAGAATTAACAGATTGAACTACAATGATGAATACATCATTAGACACTTGTCAAAATCTGTAGAATGTACAGCACCAAGAATACACCCTAATGTAAACTATGAACTTTGGATGATAATGATATTTGTGCGGTTTGGATCTGTGTCCCCACCCAAATCTCATGTTGAATTTTAATCCCCAATATTGAAGGTGGAGCCTGGTGGGAAGTAATTGGATCCTGGGGGTGGATCCTTCATGAATGTTTTAGCACCACCCCTCAATGCTGTTCTTGTGACGTGTGAGTGATTGAGTTACCATGAGATCTGATTGTTTAAAAGTGTGCAGCACCTCCCTCTTCTCTCTCTTCCTCCTGCTCCAGCCATGTGAAGACACTTGCTCCTGCTTTTCCTTCTGCCATGAATAAAAGTTTACTGAGATCTCCCCAGAAGCAGAAGCCACTATGCTTCTTGTACGGTCTACAGAAGCATGAGCCAATTAAACCTCTTTTCTTTATAAATTACCCAGTCTCTGGTATTTCTTTACAGCAGAGTGAGAACAGATTAATACAGATGTGTTAAAGTAGACTCGCCAGTTTTAATAATGTACCCCTCTGGCATGGGATGTCAAGAGTGGGGGAGGTCTGCATGTGTAGGGGTAAGGAGTACCTGGTAACTTTCTGTACTTTATGCTTGATTTTTCTGTAAATCTAAATCTACTCTAAAATAATTAGGTCTATTAAAAAAATTCACAGATTGAGATATTGTGTTTTTTAAACCACACATTTTAATGTTTATATCTATTTCTTATTTCTCTGCTATAATGAGAAAATTGGCATTTCCTTCAATGTGTCTTCAAATTCTTACAAAATTTTTGTTAATTACATTATTATTTTTACTTTATTATGCCCATGTCAAATTATCTTCTGTTTTATAAACATAATTTTATAGTTGTTATGTCTTACATGTCTATTTAATAAATGGATTAAATGCCCATCACAAATGCTTTCAACATGGTTTCTATAAAAATTTTTTTAAAAGAATCCTCTTAGTTTTCCTTCATCTAAGAATATCTTTCTTTTGCTTTCATTTCTGAAGGATATTTTTGTTAAATAAAGAATTCTGGGTTGACAATTATTTCTTTCAGAAAAGATGTCCCAATGTTTCTTCTAGCATCTATGATTTCTGATGAAATATTCACAATTATGAACTGTTGTTCCTTCTTATGTAACGTGTATCATTCTTCCGACTACTTTAACAGTTTCTCTTTGTTTTTGGCTTGCAGAATTTTTGTTAGCTTGTATCTGGGCATGGGTTTTTTAAAATTTATCTTCTTTGGGTTTTATCAAACCTCTTGAATCTGAATATTTATGAATTTTTCTCCATTAAGTTTGGAAACTTTCCAGCCATTATTTCAAAAAATATTTTTCTGTATCCATCTCTTACTCTTCCTATTCAGGTATTCCAGTGACAGAAAGGTTAGAGTTTTGGTGTTTTTTGTTTGTTTTTGTCCCTTAGGTCTCTATTCTGCTATTAAACTCATGCAGTGATTTCAAAATATATATATGTATAATACGTTTCAGTTATAATATTTTGTTTGGTTCCTTTTTATAGTTTCTATTTCCTTGCTAAGAATTTTTATCTCTTCACTCATTTTAATACCTTTACCTTATGGGGTATGGTTATAATGGCCCCATTAAAGTCTTGGATAATTCCAACATCTGGGTCATCTGAGGGTTAGCATCTGTTGATTGTCTTTTCCCTTGAGAACTGGTTTAGAGTTTCCTGGTTCCTGGTCTGTCAACTAATTTTGGACTTTCTGAATATTGTGTTGTGAGACTCTCAATCCTGTCAAAATCCTCTGGAGGATGGAATGTTTGTTTGTTAGGTTTTTTGTTTTTGTTTTTGTTTTTGTTTACTGTTTTAATTTATCAGGCCATCAAGCTATTTGATGTCCAGAACCCAAGATCCGTCTTGCCTTCCACGAATAATAGTTTCAACTTCAGTCCAGCTTTGAAGCCTTTGCTATGCTGATTAGGTCTGTCCCACCCAGAGGCTGGTCTCAGACTTGGGCAGTGATTTACATCATCATTCACTTCTCAAATCCTTTGCATTTTTTAAATGTGTATTTCATGCATGCATCACTTGAAGGTGAGCCTGGGACTTATTCCAGATGATCCTGGTTCATACACAAAACTAGGGGTTTCCTTCTCCATCCCTCTCCTCTTGGAGATTTCGCCCACATCCTGTCACTTCCAGGGGTCCCATTCTCTAGTCCCTCTGGCCAGAAAAATGGCATTCTCTGAGTGTTTTAACCTCCCCTGCTATCACACAGATGCATGTGACTGGATCTGCCCTTAGGAAGAAGGCACAAGAGATTTTAAAAGATTTTTAAAACTCTAGTCATAAAGAGATTCACCATTTGTCTCATGTATTTGGAAAAGAATAAAAATACTGGACTGTTTCCACACTCTTCACAAAATGCGGGGCCCCTCTGCCTGGCTCCTCTACCCGGGGTGACAGGTTTTCTCTCCAGCCCTTAGGTGCACCCGTGGCACCAGCATCATCATAGAAGTGTGGCTTCACCACTAGGGTTGGTCTCAGAGTAGGTAATTTTTTAAAAGAAGAAAAAGAGGCTGGGCACTGTGGCTCACACCTGTAATCCCAGCACTTTGGGAAGCCAAGGCAGGTGGATTGCTTGAGGTCAGGAGTTTGAGGCCAGCCTGGCCAACATGGTGAAACCCTGACTCTACTGAAAATACCAAAATTAGCCAGGTGTTGTAGCGGACACCTGTAATCCCAGCTACTTCGGAGGCTGAGGCAAGAAAATTGATTGAACTGGGCAGGCAAAGGTTGCAGCGAGCGGAGATCGCACCATTGCACTCCAGCCTAGGCGACAGAGAGAGATTCCATATTGAAGGAGAACAAGGAGAAACAAGAAGGAGAAGGAGAAGGAGAAAGAAGGAGAAGGAAGAAGGAGGAGGAGGAGGAGGAGGAGGAGGAAGAGGAGGAGGAGGAAAGAAGGAGAAGGAGAAGAAAAATAATACAATATTTTTCTCATGTTTTCCAACCCAGAGGTATATTTTTTTCCTGATCCTATGGCCAGAAAGACAATTTCCAATCTGTCCCACCCACAGGTAAATGGAGTCCATATGACCCTGATCCTTGTGTGTCAGGATGCAGACTCGGCATGATCCTTTGAACCCTCCATAGAGTGTCTGTCCACTGACTTCAGCATTCTGTGCCTTCTTTTTGTTTTATTCTGAGACAGGGTCTCACTCTGTCACCCAGCTGGAATGCAGTGGCATGATCTCGGCTCACTACAACCTCCACCTCCCAGGTTCAAGCAATCCTCCTGCCTCTGTGCCCCGAGTAGCTGGGATTGCAGGCTCCCGCCACCACACCTGGCTAATTTTTTGTATTTTTAGTAAAGACAGGGTTTCACTATGTTGGCCAGGCTGGTCTCGAACACCTGACCTCATTATCTACCCGCCTCAGCCTCCCAAAGTGCTGGGATTACAGGCATGAGCCACCACACTGGGCTTTTTTTTTTTTTGAGATGGAGTCTCGCTGTGTTGCCCAGGTGAGAGTGCACTGGCGCAATCTCAGCTCACAGCAACCTCCACCTCCCGGGCTCAAACGATTTTCCTGCCTCAGCCTCCCAAGTAGCTGGGACTACAGGCATGAGCCATCATGCCCCGCTAATTTTTTTATATTTTTAATAGAGACAGGGTTTCACCATATTGGCCAGGCTGGTCTCGAACTCCTGATATCGTGATCTGCTTGCCTTCTTGGTTCCCCAGTTTTGTAGGTAGTCCTAAAAATAAAAAAGAAAACTTTTGCTTCTCTGTAAATAAGAGGTCCAAGATGCAGGTGCGAATTAGGAGCTTAATTTAGGGGTGGCTGAAAAAGAAAATGAACATTGTGCTAGTTTGAACTTAATAATGACACTGTGGGAGCTGGCGGAGCAAGATGGCCGAATAGGAGCAGCTCCAGTCTTCAACTCCCAGCGCCGGCGACACAGAAGACCGGTGATTTCGGCATTTTCAACTGAGGTACTGGGTTCATCTCACTGGGGAGTGCCGGACGATCGGTACTGGTCAGCTGCTGCAGCCCGACCAGCGAGAGCTGAAGCAGGGCGAGGCATTGCCTCACCTGAGAAGCGCAAGGGGGAAGGGAATCCCTTTTCCTAGCCAGGGGAACTGAGACACACAACACCTGGAGAATCGGGTAACTCCCACCCCAATACTGCGCTTTGAGCAAACAGGCACACCAGGAGATCATATCCCACACCTGGCCGGGAGGGTCCCACACCCACGGAGCCTCCTCATTGCTATTACAGCAGTCTGTGATCTACCGGCAAGGCAGCAGCGAGGCTGGGGGAGGGGCGCCCGCCATTGCTGAGGCTTAAGTAGGTAAACAAAGCTGCTGGGAAGCTCGAACTGGGTGGAGCTCACAGCAGCTCAAGGAAACCTGCCTGTCTCTGTAGACTCCACCTCTGGGGGCAGGGCACAGAAAATAATAACAAAGCAGCAGACACCTCTGCAGACGCAAACGACTCTGTCTGACAGCTTTGAAGAGAGCAGTGGATCTCCCAACACGGAGGTTGAGATCTGAGAAGGGACAGACTCCCTGCTCAAGCGGGTCCCTGACCCCTGAGTAGCCTAACTGGGAGACATCCCCCACTAGGGGCAGTCTGACACCCCACACCTCACAGGGTAGAGTACACCCCTGAGAGGAAGCTTCCAAAGCAAGAATCAGACAGGTACACTTGCTGTTCAGAAATATTCTATCTTCTGCAGCCTCTGCTGCTGTTACCCAGGCAAACAGGGTCTGGAGTGGACCTCAAGCAATCTCCAACAGACCTACAGCTGAGGGTCCTGACTGTTAGAAGGAAAACTATCAAACAGGAAGGACACCTACACCAAAACCCCATCAGTACATCACCATCATCAAAGACCAGAGGCAGATAAAACCACAAAGATGGGGAAAAAGCAGGGCAGAAAAGCTGGAAATTCAAAAAACAAGAGTGCATCTCCCCCGGCAAAGGAGCGCAGCTCATCGCCAGCAACGGATCAAAGCTGGACGGAGAATGACTTTGACGAGATGAGAGAAGAAGGCTTCAGTCCATCAAATTTCTCAGAGCTAAAGGAGGAATTACGTACCCAGCGCAAAGAAACTAAAAATCTTGAAAAAAAAGTGGAAGAATTGACGGCTAGACTAATTAATGCAGAGAAGGTCATAAACGAAATGAAAGAGATGAAAACCATGACACGAGAAATACGTGACAAATGCACAAGCTTCAGTAACCGACTCGATCAACTGGAAGAAAGAGTATCAGCAATTGAGGATCAAATGAATGAAATGAAGCGAGAAGAGAAACCAAAAGAAAAAAGAAGAAAAAGAAATGAACAAAGCCTGCAAGAAGTATGGGATTATGTAAAAAGACCAAATCTACGTCTGATTGGGGTGCCTGAAAGTGAGGGGGAAAATGGAACCAAGTTGGAAAACACTCTTCAGGATATCATCCAGGAGAACTTCCCCAACCTAGTAGGGCAGGCCAACATTCAAATCCAGGAAATACAGAGAACGCCACAAAGATACTCCTCGAGAAGAGCAACTCCAAGGCACATAATTGCCAGATTCACCAAAGTTGAAATGAAGGAAAAAATCTTAAGGGCAGCCAGAGAGAAAGGTCGGGTTACCCACAAAGGGAAGCCCATCAGACTCACAGCAGATCTCTCGGCAGAAACTCTCCAAGCCAGAAGAGAGTGGGGGCCAATATTCAACATTCTTAAAGAAAAGAATTTTAAACCCAGAATTTCATATCCAGCCAAACTAAGTTTCATAAGTGAAGGAGAAATAAAATCCTTTACAGATAAGCAAATGCTTAGAGATTTTGTCACCACTAGGCCTGCCTTACAAGAGACCCTGAAGGAAGCACTCAACATGGAAAGGAACAACCGGTACCAGCCATCTCAAAAACATGCCAAAATGTAAAGACCATCGAGGCTAGGAAGAAACTGCATCAACTAATGAGCAAAATAACCAGTTAATATCATAATGGCAGGATCAAGTTCTCACATAACAATCTTAACCTTAAATGTAAATGGACTAAATGCTCCAATTAAGAGACACAGACTGGCAAACTGGATAAAGAGTCAAGACCCATCAGTCTGCTGTATTCAGGAGACCCATCTCACACGCAGAGACATACATAGGCTCAAAATAAAGGGATGGAGGAAGATTTACCAAGCAAATGGAGAACAAAAAAAAAGCGGGGGTTGCAATACTAGTCTCTGATAAAACAGACTTTAAACCATCAAAGATCAAAAGAGACAAAGAAGGCTATTACATAATGGTAAAGGGATCAATTCAACAGGAAGAGCTAACTATCCTAAATATATATGCACCCAATACAGGAGCACCCAGATTCATAAAGCAAGTCCTTAGAGACTTACAAAGAGACTTAGACTCCCATACAATAATAATGGGAGACTTCAACACTCCATTGTCAACATTAGACAGATCAACGAGACAGAAAGTTAACAAGGATATCCAGGAATTGAACTCATCTCTGCAGCAAGCAGACCTAATAGACATCTATAGAACTCTCCACCCCAAATCAACAGAATATACATTCTTCTCAGCACCACATCGTACTTATTCCAAAATTGACCACGTAATTGGAAGTAAAGCACTCCTCAGCAAATGTACAAGAACAGAAATTATAACAAACTGTCTCTCAGACCACAGTGCAATCAAACTAGAACTCAGGACTAAGAAACTCAATCAAAACCGCTCAACTACATGGAAACTGAACAACCTGCTCCTGAATGACTACTGGGTACATAACGAAATGAAGGCAGAAATAAAGATGTTCTTTGAAACCAATGAGAACAAAGATACAACATACCAGAATCTCTGGGACACATTTAAAGCAGTGTGTAGAGGGAAATTTATAGCACTAAATGCCCACAAGAGAAAGCAGGAAAGATCTAAAATTGACACTCTAACATCGCAATTAAAAGAACTAGAGAAGCAAGAGCAAACACATTCGAAAGCTAGCAGAAGGCTAGAAATAACTAAGATCAGAGCAGAACTGAAGGAGATAGAGACACAAAAAACCCTCCAAAAAATCAATGAATCCAGGAGTTGGTTTTTTGAAAAGATCAACAAAATTGACAGACCACTAGCAAGACTAATAAAGAAGAAAAGAGAGAAGAATCAAATCGACGCAATTAAAAATGAAAAAGGGGATATCACCACCGACCCCACAGAAATACAAACTACCATCAGAGAATACTATAAACACCTCTACGCAAATAAACTGGAAAATCTAGAAGAAATGGATAATTTCCTGGACACTTACACTCTTCCAAGACTAAACCAGGAAGAAGTTGAATCCCTGAATAGACCAATAGCAGGCTCTGAAATTGAGGCAACAATTAATAGCCTACCAACCAAAAAAAGTCCAGGACCAGATGGATTCACAGCTGAATTCTACCAGAGGTACAAGGAGGAGTTGGTACCATTCCTTCTGAAACTATTCCAATCAATAGAAAAAGAGGGAATCCTCCCTAACTCATTTTATGAGGCCAACATCATCCTGATACCAAAGCCTGGCAGAGATACAACAAAAAAAGAGAATTTTAGACCAATATCCCTGATGAACATCGATGCAAAAATCCTCAATAAAATACTGGCAAACCGGATTCAGCAACACATCAAAAAGCTTATCCACCATGATCAAGTGGGCTTCATCCCTGGGATGCAAGGCTGGTTCAACATTCGCAAATCAATAAACATAATCCAGCATATAAACAGAACCAAAGACAAGAACCACATGATTATTTCAATAGATGCAGAAAAGGCTTTTGACAAAATTCAACAGCCCTTCATGCTAAAAACGCTCAATAAATTCGGTATTGATGGAACGTACCTCAAAATAATAAGAGCTATTTATGACAAACCCACAGCCAATATCATACTGAATGGGCAAAAACTGGAAAAATTCCCTTTGAAAACTGGCACAAGACAGGGATGCCCTCTCTCACCACTCCTATTCAACATAGTGTTGGAAGTTCTGGCTAGGGCAATCAGGCAAGAGAAAGAAATCAAGGGTATTCAGTTAGGAAAAGAAGAAGTCAAATTGTCCCTGTTTGCAGATGACATGATTGTATATTTAGAAAACCCCATTGTCTCAGCCCAAAATCTCCTTAAGCTGATAAGCAACTTCAGCAAAGTCTCAGGATACAAAATTAATGTGCAAAAATCACAAGCATTCTTATACACTAGTAACAGACAAACAGAGAGCCAAATCATGAATGAACTTCCATTCACAATTGCTTCAAAGAGAATCAAATACCTAGGAATCCAACTTACAAGGGATGTAAAGGACCTCTTCAAGGAGAACTACAAACCACTGCTCAGTGAAATAAAAGAGGACACAAACAAATGGAAGAACATACCATGCTCATGGATAGGAAGAATCAATATCGTGAAAATGGCCATACTGCCCAAGGTAATTTATAGATTCAATGCCATCCCCATCAAGCTACCAATGAGTTTCTTCACAGAATTGGAAAAAACTGCTTTAAAGTTCATATGGAACCAAAAAAGAGCCCGCATCTCCAAGACAATCCTAAGTCAAAAGAACAAAGCTGGAGGCATCACGCTACCTGACTTCAAACTATACTACAAGGCTACAGTAACCAAAACAGCATGGTACTGGTACCAAAACAGAGATATAGACCAATGGAACAGAACAGAGTCCTCAGAAATAATACCACACATCTACAGCCATCTGATCTTTGACAAACCTGAGAGAAACAAGAAATGGGGAAAGGATTCCCTATTTAATAAATGGTGCTGGGAAAATTGGCTAGCCATAAGTAGAAAGCTGAAACTGGATCCTTTCCTTACTCCTTATACGAAAATTAATTCAAGATGGATTAGAGACTTAAATGTTAGACCTAATACCATAAAAATCCTAGAGGAAAATCTAGGTAGTACCATTCAGGACATAGGCATGGGCAAAGACTTCATGTCTAAAACACCAAAAGCAACGGCAGCAAAAGCCAAAATTGACAAATGGGATCTCATTAAACTAAAGAGCTTCTGCACAGCAAAAGAAACTACCATCAGAGTGAACAGGCAACCTACAGAATGGGAGAAAATTTTTGCAATCTACTCATCTGACAAAGGGCTAATATCCAGAACCTACAAAGAACTCCAACAAATTTACAAGAAAAAAACAAACAACCCCATCAAAAAGTGGGCAAAGGATATGAATAGACATTTCTCAAAAGAAGACATTCATACAGCCAACAAACACATGAAAAAATGCTCATCATCACTGGCCATCAGAGAAATGCAAATCAAAACCACAATGAGATACCATCTCACACCAGTTAGAATGGCGATCATTCAAAAGTCAGGAAACAACAGGTGCTGGAGAGGATGTGGAGAATTAGGAACACTTTTACACTGTTGGTGGGATTGTAAACTAGTTCAACCATTATGGAAAACAGTATGGCGATTCCTCAAGGATCTAGAACTAGATGTACCATATGACCCAGCCATCCCATTACTGGGTATATACCCAAAGGATTATAAATTATGCTGCTATAAAGACACATGCACACGTATGTTTATTGCAGCACTATTCACAATAGCAAAGACTTGGAATCAACCCAAATGTCCATCAGTGACAGATTGGATTAAGAAAATGTGGCATATATACACCATGGAATACTATGCAGCCATAAAAAAGGATGAGTTTGTGTCCTTTGTAGGGACATGGATGCAGCTGGAATCCATCATTCTTAGCAAACTATCACAAGAACAGAAAACCAAACACCGCATGTTCTCACTCATGGGTGGGAACTGAACAATGAGATCACTTGGACTCGGGAAGGGGAACATCACACACCGGGGCCTATCATGGGGAGGGGGGCGGGGGGAGGGATTGCATTGGGAGTTATACCTGATGTAAATGACGAGTTGATGGGTGCAGCACACCAACAAGGCACAAGTATACATATGTAACAAACCTGCACGTTATGCACATGTACCCTACAACTTACAGTATAATAATAATAAATAAATTTAAAAAAAAAAAAAAAAAAAATAATGACACTGTGTGTCTCATCTATTTGAACAGCTTTAAAACAGCTAATCTCAAACCAGCATTTTCCTGAGAACCTGGCCTATGCCAGCTCCTGCCCAAGATGGTTCAGAAACAGCTTAGCTGGGGAGAGACAAATAGAAAACTTCAGTGGTGCATAAGAGAGGCTCTGAGAGGGAGGCCAGGGGAGGAGCATCCGCTTCAGTGGTTCTGATCCCTGGGTCAGAATCCAAACCTGGCAGGCCTCTAAAGCTTACCAGAGTGACCCCACCTCAGCCAATTGTATCAGCATCTTGGTGAGGGGTGGCAATAATTTTTTTTTTCTGAGACAGGGTCTCACTATGTTGCCCAGACTGGAGTGCAGTGGCATGATTTCAGCTCACTGTAACCTCAATCTCCCTGGCTCAGGTTACCCTCTCACCTCAGCCTCCTGCATAGCTGGGATTACAGGGGCACCCTGAGCCGCCCCATGCCTGGCTAATTTTTCCATCTTTTTAAGAGACAGGGTTTCACTATGTTGCCCAAGGGGCTGGTCTTGAACTCCTAGGCTCAAGTGATCCTCCAGCCTTGGCCTCCCAAATTGCTGGGATTGCAGGCATAAGCCAGCGCCTGGCCTGAGGTGGGGGTAATTTTTAAAGTGTCCCAAGTGATTGCAAACTGTAGCCAAGATGAAGACCCCCAGCCATCTGGGTAGAGGCATCTAGATCTACCCAACAGTGCATTTGGTCTCATGGGACGCTGAAGGTAGACCGGAAATCAGGGAAATGAAAAGTACAGGAAGCAGAAGGATTTTCATCAACATGGGTGAGATCGGGTGTGCTTGTCTGAAGCAAGGGCTGGAAGAGGGGGAAAGACCAATGCGAAAACTCTACAAAGGGAACAAGACATGCAGGCCACAAAGTCATGCCAGTAATCCTACAGCCTACGGTGCTCCCCTAGTTCTGTAAATTTTAATCAAATGTCACTTTCCATTGTCTGATTTTATTATTTTCTTCATCCACTAGCATCCTCCTTGTTGAATGTATGTCCTTAGATTCTTAAAAAGTAGCTTTATGTGTGTTATAAATTTACATCAATGTCTTTGTGATACAGATTTCCTCTGTTTCTGCTCATTTTCAGGTGGCACTGACCCTCCTCCATGTGACCATATTCGAGCATCACCTCTGTGTGCTAATGAACATTTCATCACAGTTCACTTCTCCAGCCCCTGAGGGATGCACACCTGAGCTCCCTCCAGCCCCTGCTCCCACCAGCAGTGTTGAAATGAACATCTTTGTACCAGACCCCTTGCAGATCTGACCTGAACACCCAGATGGGACTGCAAGTTCATCAGCTGCTGTTAGACGACCCAGTGTTGTCAAAGGAGAGTCTCCATCATTTTCCTTATTTGTGATTTTGGCCCCAGAGGGCAGATTGTTCCATGAATCTATCTCCAGGGTCTGGCAAGGTCCATTCACATGGTGCCACCTTTGGCTCCAGGTCTTTCATGAGGGAAAGCAAAGGCAGCTTGAAGTCAAGGGGTCAGTCCACAGACCACCCTCACTTCTAACTGTAGGGTTTGGGCATTCATTCCCAAGGCCATTCTCAGGTTTGACCATTTGCTAGAAAGACTCACGAAAGTCACTGAAAGTGTTTATATCCATGGTTACGGTTTATTACCATGTAAGGATACAGATCAAATCAAGGAAGACACACGTGGGATAGAACCCAAGACGGTTCCAATGTCAGAGCTCCCATTGTCCTTTGCCTGTGGAGTCACAGACAGTGCTGACTCCTCCAGGTATGACATGTGACAATAAGCAGAATATTGCCAACCAGGAGCACTCACCTGAGCCTTGGCATTCTGAGTTTTCACTGGGGAGCCGTGATCGATGCCTGCCTGCCTGCATGGCTGACCTTTAGACCCCAGACCCTGGTATTTTTGACAGGCCCTGTTATTAGTCAGGTTAGGCTTGGCTCTGCTGCAGAGGCGGATAAACCCCCAAGCTCAGCAGCACTGGACAATAAAGGTTGGTTTTCTCCATTGCGGTCCCATGTCATTTGGAATGCATGGCCCCCAAGGTCACTGCATCTGGGGAAGAGAAGGGAGGCCAAGGCTCTCTGGATGTTAATCGCCATGGCCCAGAAGTTACACGTGTCATTTCCTCTCACAGCCCATTGATGGGGATTAGTCACATGGCTGCAACTTACTGCCGTAAGGAAGTCTGGGACATGGAGGGCAACTCATGGAATATTTGCTGAATGGAGGCCCAGTCCCCAAGCAGCCACCCTCTGATCATGTGATCATGAGACGGTATCCCTATCCCTTCCCGTCAGCCCAGGGGAAGTGGACAGGCACCCAGTGGGAAGCAGGTGACCTGCCAAGTTCATCCATGCTCCATACCCAGCTGGAATTCCTGGAGGGCTTCCAACACTCTGTGCCAACTCCTGAGAGTCTAGGAACACTGAAATGATTCAACCAGCCCAGACAGCTGATGAGAGAAAGGAGCCCGCCCCTCGAGAGTGCAGAGGAAGCAAGGGGAGAGGGCTGAATAGGTGAGAGGGTCCCCTCATCTGTAGTTTCAGCAAGGACCTTGCTGTCTGCTCAGCCACCAGGAATTCCAGATGAGGCCGTTTCACAGCTGGGGCCGAGGGGTGCAGGGTTTGCACGAACTCAGAGTCCTTCATGGGGATTAGGAGCTTTCTCTCCATCCTGCTGTCTGGGTAGCTCAGACTTCCTCCAGGGCCATCACAAAGCTTAGGGCGGCCCTCGCGATCTTTGCTGGAGGTAGACTGAGTATACTGCGAGGGTGAGGTTCTGGGATGAGGCTAAGTCTTCCCTGTCCACTTGCAGACAATGAGGTCCTTGCAGCGATGTCAGAGGAGTTGCTATGAGCCCTGAGGAGCCCTGCTATTGGCGAGGTCCTCACTCTGTGCAGGTGGTCCCTGTGCTGTCCTGGGTCATCTCACTCAATCCTTACAACAACCCTGCCAGCTGGAAATGATTATGCTCAGTTTAGGGAGGAGGAAACCAAGGTCTAGAGAAGCAAAGAAAAGTACTCAAGATGACACCCTAGGTGGTGAAGCCAGGGCATGAACCCAGACAAGAATTCAGTGTTCACACTTTAAAAGTCATTGTAAGATGGAAAATGTCACAAGAGTTAAAAATATAGCCATCACCGGCCTCCACAATTACCAGCTCACCACCCAGCTCATTTCATGTGTCCCCCAACCAATCACCCCTCCACACCCTGGGTTACATTGGAGCAAATTCCAGACCTCACATCATTTTTAGATAGTTCGGCATTGTCTCTAAAAGATAAGGAAGGGCCTGTGTTCTTAACTACAGGACCTGGCATGGAGTGGACATCAATAAATACTTAATAAATCTTCACTTGTTCTCTATGTGAATAAAATATCTAAGCACCTGTCAAGCCAAAATGTGTTTGTGAATCTCTAAAAGGCAGTCAGGAGTGGTGGGAAGATAATGGGCTTCACCATAAGCTTTGGTTTCAAACCCTGGCTCTGCCAGTTGCCATGGCTATGGAATACTGGGTGAGCTCATGGAAACTGCCTGGGCCTCGGTTTCCTCCTCTGAAATCCACACGTCATGACACTGTGACCTCTAAAGTTGTTAGGATTCAACGAGCGCATGAATGCAGGCACATGCCCTGCAGACAGCCTGGCTTTCTAAGGTAGTTTGTCAATGGCATACCCTGAGTAACTCATCGAATCGCTTGTGCCTCAGTCTCCTCATCTGTAAAATGGAGTCATAACAGTACCTGCCCCAAAGGGCTGCTGTGAGGAGTCAGTGAGTTGATCTGTGTTAGATGTAGGATGCCTGGCACCTAATAAGTGTTCCATGTGAGTTACTAATCACTAGAAGCCTGCGTTGTGGAAAACTAATGTCCAGTGTAGGAGTTATAATCCTGCAACATAGAGCAGTTCTGGACCAAGCTATGCTTAAGATTTGAGCAATGGTTCTCACCTGGGGGCAATTTTACTGCAATTGTAACTGGAGGCAATCTACTGTCTTACTGACCCCGGGAGACATTTGGCAATGTCTGGAGACGCTTGTGGCTATAACAGCTGAGTGGATGAGCTGCTACTGGCATCTAATGAGTAGAGACCAGGGATGCTGCTCAACATCCTATGAGGTACAGGACAGTCCCTTCAACGTACGATTATCTGGCCCAAAACGTCAGTGGCAAGGCTGAGAAACTCTGGATTAGGGAAAGAATCAGGAGGGGGTTAGCTCCATTGCACAGAGGCTGGGAGACTGACGCTTCAGTCATCTGGGGCTGTGTCCAGACTCATGAAATTAATGGAATTTTTTCCATCTTCAGCAGAGTAGCAGTTGATCTGTTTCTTTCCGGAAGACAGCTGGATGTGGCAGGACGCCCTTTTTGAGTTGGGTACACTTTGTCTTATGAAGTGTCCTCTCCAAGCCTCTGCAGCTGGTTTGGGAGTGGCCAGGCCCTGGTGGGTGGAGGGTTCCGCAGGACGCGGGGACCCAGCTCCCTGCCAGAATGCAGGGTCAGGTGCGGATTTCCGGCAGCAGCTGGGTGTGCTTCTGGTCCCAACCTGGAGACAAGAAGAGGGATCTGGGGATGGGAAGCACATTCAGAGAAAAAGCGCAATGAGGACGTCATGGGCTTTGGAACCAGATGGGCAGTTGTTCAAATTCTAGCTCTTTCAGCTACCACTGGTTGACCCTGACATGGAACTTACCCCCCTCCAAGACTCCTTTTTTTTTTTTTTTTTTTTTTTTGAGACGGAGTCTTGCTCTGTCGCCCAGGCTGGAGTGCAGTGGCGCAATCTCGGCTCACTGCAAGCTCCGCCTCCCGGGTTCACGCCATTCTCCTGCCTCAGCCTCCCGAGTAGCTGGGACTACAGGCGCCCGCCACTGTGCCCGGCTCATTTTTTCTATTTTTAGTAGAGACGGGGTTTCACCATGGTCTCGATCTCCTGACCTTGTGATCCGCCCGCCTCGGCCTCCCAAAGTGTTGGGATTACAGGCGTGAGCCACCGCGCCCGGCCTTCCAAGACTCCTTTGACAAGACAAGCAGGGGTTGTCCAAAGTCCCAGAGTAACCAGGGCTTGAGTCCATGTCTCTTAATTCTCAGTCTAGGCCCTTCCCCATGCATTCATTCATTTATTCATCCATTGACTCAATCAGTCTTTCATTTGTGATAGGAGATTGGAAGGGTGAAACGGACAGGGGCCACAGAATGAAGGGCCTTGTAGATGCCGGCAAAGAAGTTAGATTTTATTCTAAGAATGAATGAAAGCCATGGAGGGTCTTGAGGGACATAATCAGACTTAGAAAAAGTCTATTTGACTATTGTTTGAAGCTGGACAGGCAAGAAGCCAGGGGCCTGGTGACAATGGTGGCTTTGACAGGGTGGTGGTAATGAGGTGGAGAGGAGAGAGATTCAGGACACATTCTGGAGGATAAGCCAGCAGGTCCTGCTCATGAATTGGGATATGGTGGGGGCTAGGAAAGTGGAGAATGGAGAGTAACTCCTGGGCTTTGGTCCTTCACAGCTGGGGAGATATGGAGGCCACTTACTGAGATGGGAAAGGAGCCCGTCATGGGTAGGGTGCAGGGCGCAGAGACTCAATAGGTCTGCTCAGCCACGGCAGAGCTGGGAGCTCCATGGGAGACCCCTGAGTAACGATAGCGCTGCCTGACAATTTTGTAGCCTGGAGAAGATGATGCATGTGGCTCTGGAAATTTGGCTGGGATGCAAATTCGATTGAGATCGTTTAGGGAGGGGGTGAGATAGAACATGGAAGAAGAAAAGAGAGCCACGGACTGGGCCCTGGGTGTTCCAGCCTTTAGAGTTGAAAAGAAAATGAGCTTCCAGCAAAGCAGTCTGCAAAGTAGCAGCAGACGACAGGGGAAGAGCAGGGGAGAAGGATGCCAGAGCCGCAGGAAAGAGCGCTGGGTGAGGCCACATGCCCCGGCACATAGCAGGTCCTCCATGAGGTGACGTGCACAAGCCATCTGGAATGTAGCAGGCCTACAGTAATTCATCCATATTGGTATTAACTCTTAAACATGCCTGGAAGATGACTGACACATATCAGTCTCTCATCAGCCAGCGGATGCTGGAGTCCGGCCCCTATCCGACAGGGCAGATGCTTTTGGGGAGGACGTTGGGTCTCAGGCTCCAGCACCCACAGCCTCAGCAGCCATTCTCAGATCTGCCTGCCCTGGGGGTGTGGCCCTGAGCACATTCCAGAAACTCTTGGAGCCCACGTGTTCTCATCTGTAACACAGGGTTATTGACAGAATGTGGGGACAGAATTAGGATTCGAATCCACTTCTGCTGACCCTGGAGCCCACTGTCTTTCCATGATATAGCGTGGCAGCCATTCCCATAGCAGGAGGGAGCTGCTGAAGGGGCATTGAAGGCTGGGCTGCCTGGAGGCCCTGTTCTTGATGCATTCTGCCACTCAGGGGCCCTGCTTCAAGCACATTGAGTCTGCTGGTTCTCAACTCTGGCTGCTGCCTGTTAGAATCAGATCTGGGTAGGTGAAGAGGGCAGAAGGAAGGGGGCTAAAACATAACAATGTCCAGGCCTCTCCCCTGTCCCATTAAATCAGAACCTCTGGGAATACAGCCCAGGTATCAAGATCGTTGTCATCATCATCATCGTCATCATCATCATCATTACCATTTTAGATCTGCGGTTGATTCTGACACACATCCAGTCTTGAAAACCAATGGAGAAACTGAAGCCCTAGAGCTCTGTCCCTAAGGCTTTCCTACCCTGAGTTCCTGCAGGATGAAAAACAAGGCTGGCTTTCTCTTCCCTGCGTAAAATACCTCCAGATAGGAAGTGTGGTGGGTAGTTAAGAACCCCCAGCACGGGGTTAAACCCATCTGAGTTACTTTGTAGCCACATGGCCTTAGTCAAATTCTCTACAGTCTGATTCCTGGGAAAGATCAATCCTTCAATGATGGTAGCACCACTCTATACAGTTGATAAGGCATTTTTATATACACCATCTCTTTGAATTCTCCCCCACAATCCTGTAAGGAAGAGGGAAATTATTAGTTCCATTTTCTGGTTGGGGAAACTGAGGCTCAGAGATGAAGTCAGTTGCCAAAGTACATTCAGCTAAGGTTTGAGTACAGGTTTTCTTTCTCTTTTGCCAAAGGGAGGCTGGAATTAAGAAGGCCCACAATGGAGCTTGGCCCAAGACAGTGTCTGGGACATAGAAGAGGCTTGGAAGTTGCAGAATGAATGAATGAGCTAACAGATGGGCAGTAGATGGTTCTAAACAGGGTCCTGTAGTGACCAAGGTCCCCACCCCAGTGAAAGGAGAGGAAGAAATTAACCATTCCAGGCAGCGGCTTCACCAAGAACAGGCCAGCCGTTTACACGCAGCATGGCGCACTCACAGTCATACTTCTGCTGGAAGGGATCCAGTTGTGTTTTGTTTTTTGTTTTTTTTTTTTTTTTTGAGACGGAGTCTCGCTCTGTCGCCCAGGCTGGAGTGCAGTGGCGTGATCTCTGCTCACTGCAAGCTCCGCCCCCCAGGTTCACGCCATTCTCCTGCCTCAGCCTCCCGTGTAGCTGTGACTATAGGTGCCTGCCACCACGCCCGGCGAATTTTTTTTTTTTTTTTTGTATTTTTAGTAGAGACGGGGTTTCACCGTATTAGCCAGGATGGTCTCGATCTCCTGACCTCGTGATCCACCCATCTCGGCCTCCCAAAGTGCTGGGATTACAGGCGTGAGCCACCACGCCCGGTGGAAGGGACCCATTTTACAGGTGGGAGATTGAGGCTCACAGTCAGTGGGTGGACAAGATCATCCAACTCCTGATCCAGGGCCCTTACTGACATCCCAGAGTTCAAAAAAAGTCATGGAATTTTCAAGAAAATTCTGGGTAAAGTTTCTCTGGGGAAACAAAGCCCTCATTCTGGTGTTCATCCCAAAGAGGAATGCTACATCTCTGACCATTATGTACCAGGTAGACGCTGGACAATGGAAACTGTCGCAGGAACACTGACTGGTTAATTTTCTTCCTGACATCTAAACTCCCTCACATCCCATGCCAGATTGGGTTAAGTATTTTACTTATGTTATTTCAGGGGCTGGCAAACTTTTTCTGCAAAGGTCCAGTTAGTAAATATCTGAGACTTCTTGGACCATCCAGTCTCTGTCAGTTTCTCACTTCTGAATGTTGTACAAAAGCAGCCATGTGTAAACACATAAGCATGTCTGTGTTCCAGGAAAATTTTTTTCCAGTCCAGGCTGGAGTGCAGTGGCACGATCTCAGTTCACTCCAACCTCCACGTCCCTGATTCAAGCAATTCCCTTGCCTCAGCCTCTCGAGTAGCTGGGATTACAGGTGCACACCACCACACCCGGCTAATTTTTTTGTATTTTTAGTAGAGATGGGGTTTTACCATGTTGGCCAGACTGGTTTCGAACTCCTGACCTCAGGCAATCCGCCTCAGCCTCCTAAGGTGCTGGGATTACAGGCATGAGGCACTGCGCCTGACTCCAGGAAAATTTAATATGTGGGCAGTTAAATTTGCATTTCACATAATTACATATCACAAAACGTTGTTGTTCTTTGAATTTATTTGTCAATCATTAAAAAATGGAAAAACTCCTCTTAGCTCCCAGCCTGTATGGCCGGGGGCAGGAGGATTTGGTCCAAAAGGGCCATAGTTTGCTGGCAAAAACCATACAAAGTAGATTTTGTTGTTACCCTCATTTTAAAGATGAAGAAACTGAGTCCCAGAGAGGTTCAGGGATTTTCATAAGATCACACAGCTACCAAGTAGCAAAACTGGGAGTCATAGTCAGACTCAGAGTTAGGCAGCTGGGCTCCAGAGCCAGGTTCTTAACCACTCTGTTGCCATATGGGCACAGAACCTTCACGTGGAGGAAACTTTAAGTACACGAAACTGAGGCCCAGAGAGGGGATTAAGGCTGCAACCTAACAGAGACACACAGCGATGGAGAGGCAGAGCCCTGCCCGGCTCCCTGACCAAGTCCAGGGATGGTTCCTCTATATCAGGCAGCTTCCTCATTTATTCCAACTAATTATCATCCGTTAAGCAGATCTGGAAATGCCAACATGAGAGTAGGAAGTAGGGGTGGGTGACTGACAAGGCAGGAGAGGGAGGTGGGCAAGAGGGGGCCCTGCCTCCACACGCGTCCACACGCATCCACATGCACGCACACACACACAACAGCTTCCATTTCCTGAGATGTCCACCTGCTTTTATGAATATAAGTGGATTTGTAACAAGCATTGCAGCTGCATATAAGGCATTCAGACATGGAGACAATTTTACTAGATAATAGACTATCATGCAGGATACAATTTAAATTAAAAAATGCAATTTTCACCTTGAAATGAACAAATGATTACAATTTCTATACAAATTAAGGCATTCAGCCTCTCTTTCAGTAGTGGCACCAGCCCATGAAATATGACATAATTACCATGAAATACATTTTCAAATATTTTGATTTTTGTCCGCTGCTTTTTAAAAAACATAGGCCGCCTTCTAGGTCTCCGAGTATGTGTTGGCATTTCCCACCTTCTGGGAAAAACACATTAAAAAGAAAAGGCAAAGTCCCCGAAGATGAAGTTGGCCCCCCTCTCTGCCCTCCCCTCCTTCTATCTCCTCACCCCTCAGAGTTCCCTGCCCTCCCCCTCCCCTTCTCTTGGCTCAGAGATAAAATTGAAAAAAGGCAGACTGAGGAGAGGGGACACAGGCGCCCACCTCCAAAGCCTGAAATTTATCTAAGTTGCCACGCTTATCTGCAGAATCGCATCTGTTGGTTATCACAACGCCAACCGCTCCAACCCTTCTTCCCTCCCTTCTCTGGAAATGGCTCCCCATCCCTCCTACCAATGCATTCCCCCCCACCACCCCCCGGCAACCTGCACTCTTATTTTTTAATTATTTTTCCATTGTGTTGTCTCTTTGTGGCTGAAGATGGAAGGATGAAAAGTCACTGCCTGTGGCTTGATCCAGTCCCATGGAACTTTGGAGTTCAGACGGAGTGGACAGGGTAGGCGGCCAGTGAGTCTCAGCTACTGAACTGGGTGGAGCTCTCTGTTCTTTGTCCTAGTTGAGTGACCTTGATGAAGGTCGTTCCTACCCGAATCCATCTCCTCCCTGTGCCTGTAAACCTGCCATCTTGAACAACCCATCCCTTTGGTCTGAGCTTTGGGTGGAAGATCTCTTGGGACATTAGATCTGCATCCAAAACACTTGCAGGCAGACCTTCGTCCTCTTCCTTGGTACTTAGTGTTGGTCTGAGTCTTCTGTTCTGAACCAGCATCCAGTAGGCAGGCTTCACCACTCCTGATTCCGCATCTGCTGTCCCCAGAACTTGGCTCCTATCTGTCATGTGGTCTCACATCAGTTTTTGGGCCAGCTGTGCTCTGCCTTTCCCTCCTTAAGGGTTATTCAGGCTCTTCCTCCATCCTGGCTAGTCTAGTCTGGTCCAAGTCTTCTCCACTTCAGGGGGTTGTCTTTCTACCTAAACGAAGCCTGTGGATGAAGATTGATGATGAGATGCAGCGCTTCAAGTCCACTGCTTTTGCTTAGCACATTTGTTTTGGTTTTCCAAGCATTTTCGCCTGCTTCAACATCAACCCATCTTGCAACAGCCCTGTACGGAGGACCTCACTCGCAAAGGAGCACTCAACATTTTACAGAGGAGTAACCAGGTATTCTAGACCGACGTGGGAAATGAAGAAGCAAGTCCACACTCATTCTTGGAGTGTGGACCACACTCTCTTCCTCTGACCCCAGCCTACCCTACATTCTACCCTCCCTACTCTCCTTCCTCGGCCCAGGGTGAGGTGAAGACTGGATCGCACTCCAGCTCAGACAGCAAAATGGGACATCCTAGTGGAAAGAGAATGGGTTTTAGGATCAAACATTCAGAGTCTCAGCCTCTGATCTCCACTCTTTCTTGCTCTCTGACCTTGGCCAAATTAATTGGTCTCTGTGCCTCAAGTGTTCTCATCTGTAAGATGTAGACAATGATCTCTTCTGCTTGGAGGCTGTGAGAAGGAACTTTGCAAGAGTGTGGCAGACCTTCAGCAGATGCAAACTTCCCCTCTCATGTTCTGGCTCCCAGCTTGCTTAGGGATTTTGAGATTTTATTTTTAATTCTTCTGGTTCATTAAGAAAAGCCCAAGCCCCAAAGTGTTCATCACTTAGAAACTTGTTGGTATCTGCGGGTGAGTCAAGTGTCTGCCTGAACCAGATACCAGGGTATTGAGAGATGAATGTGCCAGCATCCAGGGAGGGGGTGGTGGAGTTGAGGGGAAGCAGGAGGGCAAGGGATGATCATAACAATGTTTTACTAAACACTCACGCTCTGTCATAGCCACTGTGCTAAAGGTCTTCATCTCATTAATCCTCACAATCATATTATGAAGTTAATATTAACCCCATTTGACAAATGGAAAAACCGAGTCACAGAGAAGTTATGTCATTTGCCCAAGATCACCCAGCTGGGAAGTGACAGAGCTGGAATTTAAACTCAGGCTCCCTGGCTCTAAAAAAATGCTCTAGTCAAGTGCCCTGGGTTGACCAGATGACCATCTTTTCCCAACTATGTATTTTCTTAGTAAAAAGATATAAACAAATGGCATGTGCTCTAGGAACCTAAGGCCCATCACCAGCTAGCTGGTTAAGTAAGACAAGTACACAACTAGCTTTACTCCAAGGCAAAATGGACTGATGCCAAGCACAGGAGGCACGATTGCCAAGCACCTGTGGCACTCTGGTCAGACCATGACCCGGGGAGCAGTGAGCCATGGGGCTGGGAGAGAGGATAGCACATGCACAGTCAGGCGGTCAGATTCCACTCCCGGTTCTGCAAAGCCCCAGGTGGTGTGGCCAGATCACCTAATGACTCTGGGCCTTCCCATCTTCACCGGTGGAATGAAGGGACTGATCCGAAATCAGTGATCTGCACGTGTTTCCACAAGCAACCCTAGGACAGGGGAAAGGAACTGTGAGTGCCCACACCCAGGGCACTCAGAGTGGGGAAACGACCCCAGCTAGCCCACCCCAGGCCAACATTTACTTAAATGGTCTTTTTCTTTTTTTTTTTTTTGAGACGGAGTCTCGCTCTGTCACCCAGGCTGGAGTGCAGTGGCGCGATCTCGGCTCACTGCAAGCTCCACCTCCCGGGTTCACGCCATTCTCCTGCCTCAGCCTCCTGAGTGGCTGGGACTACAGGCGCCCGTCACCACGCCCGGCTAATTTTTTTGTATTTTTAGTAGAGAAGGGGTTTCACCATATTAGTCAGGATGGTCTCCATCTCCTGACATTGTGATCCGCCTGCCTCGGCCTCCCAAAGTGCTGGGATTACAGGTGTGAACCACTGCACCCAGCCTAAATGGCCAAATTTTTTAAGGGTCAAAAATGCATGCAAATTTGGTGCTCTGTTCCCCAATGCGCGCTATATTATAAAAATGGTGACAGTTCAGTTTAGAATTTTTCGCTGCAAAATTCTATCTAAAACTACTACTACCAGCCCCCAGAAAAGTTACATCACATTTTTTTCTGTGGCTTTTTTTTATGTCTGCAAATTCAGCAAAAGGCCAGATCCTCTGTAATAGCCCTTCCAAAGCCAAAGTTCTTCTAGGACAATGTTCTATTTATTATTATAACACCCACACATTCTAATATTGAGTTGTTTTTAACACTGTAACATTATAACACTGTTACCCTTGATTAGGATATTATTCTAATGCACAGACGCTGTCTCATTCCAATATTCAATCTGTCTACCACACTGAAATCCTCTAATCTTCAATTCACCTGTTTTTAGTATTTGATTCTAAGTCATGGATGGACAGGAAGGTGCTTCCTTGCCCTGGGAGGGCAAATGAGGCGCCAGGAACCCATGGGAGCCTTTCTGCCGCCACCAGGCAATTAACAACCTCCACAGTCACATGACTTGAATTTGTTCGTCCTGAAAACGGGACAAAATGATTATCTAGAAGTTGTTTGAGATCGGTTTCTACAATGTAATAGCAGTTTATAGCTAATATTTTCTGGGTGCTTACTAAGAACTTTACATGCATTCTACCATTTAAACCACCCAAACACCTTACAGGCTGCTATTATTATTCCCAATTTACAGAGGGAAAACTGAGACCAAGAGAGGTTCAACGACTTGCTCAAGTCTCACAGCTAATTGTGAGAGAGACAGGATTTTAACCCATGACTGTCTGACCTCAGCTCATTCCTCTGTTGAACTAATGAACATAGGTAGAACTTCGGGGAATAAGGAATCAACCGCAGAACCTGACACAGGGTTAATTAAATATTTATTGAGTAAATGATTGAGTGAGTGAACAGTCCTCTTAGAAATGGACCAACCTTAGGAAATCACTCTCCAGCATTCAGATGGGTGAAGAGTTAACCCTACTTTAAAGATAAGACCACACAGCAACAAAGTGACACGGATGGGGATGGTGAGTAGGCATGTCTGGGACCCAGTTCTTCCACACGTGGTGGCAGAGCTCTCTGTCTTCCACCATGCTGCTCCAACAGTGGAGTGGTGCCCAGCCTTGGCAGGACCATCCTGGACACCTTGGAAATTTGCTTGCACTGACTTCTGAGGGTCTTGGATTTAGGTAACTTGGAGATGCTTTAGGGAAACAAGTGTGAAATTTGTGTCTCTCAGGTGAAAGCCCTGTCTGTTACAAAGGCAGGATTTTTAAAAACACATATTAAAATAAAGCTGATTAGAGGTAATGGGGATGGGGTGGAGGCAGGAATCAAGATCCTTAACTATCTTCATAGATGCTTAACCATCTCCATAAATCCTTAATCATCTTCATAGATCCTTGGCCATCGTCATACTCATTGGCCACTCCTGGGAATTCAAGCCTCAGAGAAACACCCATGATAAGGGCAAAGCTCTCTTCATGGAGATTCCTGGAATAGTGAAGTAAAACGAAAACAACCCAAAGGTTCAACAATAGAAGGGTGGTGAAGGAAACTAGGGTATTTCCACTCAACAGGCTACTCTTTAATGTCCATTGAAACGTACATTTACAACATTTTTAACACAGGGAGATACTGATACTCCACTGATGAGCCAGATAACATAGGACAGGAAAGTGGCCCTTATGATGTGACCTTAAGGTACCAGAAGGTAAACTAGAAGGGACAGTATAAACATATCCATAGAAGTTGCCCTGGAGAATGGGATTATGAGGATTCTTTTTTTTTTTTTTTTTTTTTTTTTTTTTTGAGACGGAGTCTCGCTCTGTCGCCCAGGCTGGAGTGCAGTGGCCGGATCTCAGCTCACAGCAAGCTCCGCCTCCTGGGTTTACGCAATTCTCCTGCCTCAGCCTCCCGAGTAGCTGGGACTACAGGCGCCCGCCACCGCGCCCGGCTAATTTTTTGTATTTTTTAGTAGAGACGGGGTTTCACCGTGTTAGCCAGGATGGTCTCGATCTCCTGACCTCGTGATCCGCCCGTCTCGGCCAAATGGATGCTCGATTGCTTTGATAACTAGAAATTCATTAAAAAGAGAAAAGCAGAGAAGGAAGACAAGAAGAAAAATGCCCTGTTCTTGGCTGTCACTTCTTTTGAGTGACAGCTTCCCAAGGAAAGCAGAAGTTGCCCCTACCAGAGAAAGAAAAATAGAGGAAAAGAGTTTAATAAAATCAGAAAGCTTCAAGCCCAAATGTACCCCTTGACTAAGAACCAATAGAAGACTGCAAAAGAAAGCTCCCACTCCATCTGTCTCCACGACCGAGGCCACCATTCATGAGCCATCAGCATGGCTGTTTCTTTTTTTTTTTTTTTTTTTTTTTTTTTTTGAGACGGAGTCTCACTCTGTCACCCAGGTTGGAATACAGTGGCGCGATCTCGGCTCACTGCAAGCTCCGCCTCCTGGGTTCACGCCATTCTCCTGCCCCAGCCTCCCAAGTAGCTGGGACTACAGGCATCCGCCACCACACCCGGCTAATTTTTTGTATTTTTAGTAGAGATGGGGTTTCACCGTGTCAGCCAGGATGGGCTCGATCTCCTGACCTCGTGATCTGCCCGTCTTGGCCTCCCAAAGTGCTGGGATTACAGGCGTGAGCCGCCGCGCCCGGCCATAGCATGGCTGTGTCTAAACAGAGGATTCTGTTTAGCTTCAACACAGCACATGTGTCATGACCTTCAACAATTTTCATGCCCTGCCGCAGGATTGAGCAATAATACTTATTTTTAAAATGAATAATACTTGTCAAAGCAGCCATTATGTATTGAGTACCTACTGTGTGCCAGGTACAGAGTCAATACCTCAGCATGCTTGACCTTATTTTATCCAGATGGCAACTCACAAGACAGGTGCTGGGGTCGTCCTTTGGAGAGGTGCGCCCTGAGGTTCTTCTGCTTCAGTGGTCCACCCGGGGCCAGTGGCAGAGCTAGAATTCAAACCCTGGCCTCTCACCTTCACCACCACTAGACCCAGTTCCCTAGGCAGGAGCCGTGGAAATATCAACTAACCCATTGCACAGAAGAAAACATTGCTCCTTTTTCTGCTGCCATAAATAAGAATGTGGATGTTCTCTAGTTATCAATGACGGAACGATCCACAAGATATTCAGTTAGATTAAAAAATAATAAAATGCATGGTATACCACTTGTGTATGAAAAATAAAAAAGAATAAACTGATGTGCTTGCCTGCACAGGTATAAAAATGTCTCTGGAAGCTACTTTAAAAGCTGGTTACATTGGTTACCTTTAGGGAGGGTGACTGGGAGCAATGCCTTTGTCCTTCTGAATTTTGAATCATGTGAGTGCATGATATCGAGCATATAGAATTTACAAATTCTTAAAATTTAAGGAAAAAAAAGAACTCATTGCTCTTGAAGGTACAAACAGGTAGATGTCACCAGCCACGTACTCATTAGGACAGGCTCTGAACCATCCCTCCTGGGCAGCCCTTGAGTTTCACAGCATTAGACCTGGATTTCTTGCCTGTCATTGCCCATAAAAGCTTATTAGCACCATCAGGTAGTCCTTTAAAGGAGCCCAAGTTAGTGAGTTAGTTCCAAGGGCAGGGACATATTTGATGGTTGAGATTTGAAATAGGAAGCTAAAAACAAAAAGAGAGACAAAAAAGTTCAAGAACATTTGACAGAAAGAGAGAGAGAGGATTAGAAAGGATTTGATCTATTCCACAAACATTATATAAGCCCTTTGGTATCCCAGAGCACTGTTGGGCACTGGGACTCAGCAGGAACAGCATAGAGTTCCTGACCTCAAGGAGCTCACATTCTAGCAGGTGGAGGCAGATGGTAAGTTGCTGAGCAATTACATATTGAAAATAGTCATTGTAACTTGTCTTAAGCCCCGCAAGGGAGCAGAGGGCTCTGGGAGGGGCTAGCAGAGTTGCATTCAGTGCCTCTCAGGAGGCTACATTCATACAGCAACCTAACTGATGTCGAGGAGGCAGCCACCTAGAAGCCTGGGAAGGGTATTCCCTGGCTGAAAGAACAGCCAGTGCAAAGGCCCTGTGGCAGAATCTTCCAGAGTGGGAGATCATGCACTCTTGGGTGAGGACACCCTGCCTGTAGTAGGGGTCTCAGCAAGTCAGTCAACCTCTCTCAGCCTTAAATCCCTCCCTGGAAATAGAATAATAGTAGCTCCAGAGTTCCAAGGCTTTGCACAGGTGCTGTGTGAAGCCCCTTATGAGGCTATCTCCTCCTCTTTCAGCTTTATCAGTGGTTCCCAAAGTGGCTCCCATCAACGGCAGCATCTGGGAACTTGCTAGAGATGCAAACTAACTAGCTCCACCCTAGATCCCCTGAATCGGAAACTCTGAAACTGGAGACCAGCAGTCTGTTTTAACAAGCCCTCCTGGTGATGCTTGTCACAAACTCCAGTACAAAAACCAGAGATCTACATCATAGTCGCCATCATCCTCTTCACCCTTCTTGTCTAGCACTTCCCCTGATACCATCCCTTAACAAGTCACCCACTTCCCAATGCCTCCAATGTTCACTGCTAGGCCTTTCTGTGGTCCTGAATCAGCAGCTTTTGCTACATGCCTTCAAGGTCCCAGCAGGCAGATGCCCTGTCCCTTCTCAAGGGACTCACCAGCCGCACGTGCATCCAGGGGCCCTATCTCCTTTGTAAGTGAAATGAAGTGATTTAACACACAGAGGCCAGGCACGGTGGCTCATGCCTGTAATCCTAGCACTTTGGGAGGCCGAGGCAGGCGGATCACTTGAGGTCAGGAGTTTGAGACCAGCCTGGGCAATATGGTAAAATCATGTCTCTACTAAAAATAAAAAATTAGTAGAGTGTGATAGCAATTGCCTGTAATCCCAGCTACCCGGGAAGCTGAGCCAGTGGAATCACTTGAACCAGGGAGGTGGAGGTTGCAGTGAGCTGAGATCATGCCACCAGTGCCCTCCAGCCTGGGTGACAGAGTGAGACTCTACCTCAAAAACAACAACAAAAAAAGACAAACACACACACACACACAGATAGTTTGAATCCTGGCTCTTCTACTTACCAGCTGTGTGTTCTCAGAAAAGTTTCTTAACCTCTCTGGGTCTTGATTTCTCATCTTTGAAACAGAGATAATACATTTCCAGGATGGTTGAAAAGATTAAAGATATTAATATAGATAAAGGTTGGAACAACCCCTGCCAGGGGACACACAATTGATTTTTAGAAATTCTGGTTCTCCAGGCCCTTTCCACCCAGGCTCCTGGCCTTACCTGCTCCTGTTTCCCTCTGTGCACCTCAGGCACCAGCCAGACTGGGCCACTGTGATTCCTGAATCTGCATTCCCCACGCCCCCCACCTCTGCCCTTTTGCCCATGCTGTGACCTCTATCTGAAACGCTTCTTCCTCGTCACCTGCAAAACTCCTGCTGGCCCGTCCTTCCCCTCTCTCCAGCCCCCTCTCCGTTCACAACAGGCTGGGCTAAATCCCCCCTCCCCTGACATATGACATCCCTCCCTCTCAGCCGTCAGTCCCCAGGTACTTAAATGCCTACTTTTGATGTCTGGCTTCCCTCCTAGCATGTAAGTTCCCTGAAAGCAGAGTTTAGGTCTTATTCATCTTTGTATCCTACGTCTGGCTCTTAGTGAGTGTCTGATAAACATTTATGGAGTAAAAATTAGCAGTGAATTTTAAAAAATGAATTAGAGTCACAGGGACCGACAACTCAAGATCTTTAAGATACAGTGAGTAACATTTAGAGATGGCAGAAAATTACATACAATATGATCCCATACAGTGACCCTCCGAAAGCCATATTTCTGCATGTGCATTTATATATTGCGTGCATGGAAAGGTATCTGGAAGAGTAACCAGCAACAATACCAGGGCTGGAGTTAGGCAGAGAGATTCATTTCTATGGTGGGTGAAGAGTTTGTCTCCCTGTCTTGTTTGAATTATTACCAAGAGAATGAAGAGTTTGTTGTATATAAAAATCAAAGAAAAGAGTTCTCCTATAAAGAGTTGATGCGGAAACCTTCCCTCCCCCTGCTTCAGATCCATCCTACATCTGCAGGGGGCTGGGGAGGCCAACAGGTCCTCTGGGCCTGTCCTCCCTGCCCCTCCCCTGGTCGTCGCTCCTCCTCATCTGCATGTGTGATGGACTGGTGAGCAGGACGGTGCTGATGCGTCTGCTTTGGGAAGGGTGGTCAGGCCAATGGGTGCCTCAGTCACCTGGGAAGCAGTAAGGGAAGGAGAAGAGTGGTGGGTGTGGACGGAAGAGAGAAAAGGATGAAGAGCCTTCTGAAAATTACCGAACAGCCATTTAGTGGGCATGGACTGTGTTCCTTGCAAGGAACCCAACAGGCCTTATGTTTCAGATGGAGAAACTGAAGCCCAAACATGGGAAGGGGCTTGTCTAGAGGCAGGCCTGGGCCTAGAACCCAGGTCTCTCTGAGTTCTCTGCCCTGAGTTCTCCACTGGGAGAGTGACTCCCAAGGCAGGCCAGGCCTTTCTTACAGACTCCAGGAGAGGGAGCTGGCCCACAACCCTGGAAGGCAGGAGGGAAGCACCTGCCCTTTATCAGGCTCCTACTAACTGCCAGTTCTCCCCAGAACGCTGAAAGGTAGGCACGATTATCTCCATTTTACAGATGAGAAAACTGAGGTTCCAAGTGATTAAGTGACTTGTCCAAGACTGTTTGATGAACACCTGCTATATGCCGGTCCTACTATGTGCCAAACTAGACCTACTGGTCTTGGAGCAATGCTGGGATATCCCAGCTGGTTCAGCAAGTGAGGAAGACAAGGCTCAGAGAGGTTCAGATGAGGCTGTGTCACCCAAGGTCACACAGCCAGCACATGTAGGCGTTCTCACCCTCACCTAGAGAGAAGAGGATGCTTTCCGGAAAAGGTAGAGTTGGTTGGACAGGGGGTGCCTTGGTTTGGGCATGTCTGTATATCCCTCTGCTGACCCTAGACAGTGGGGCTCCTATCTCATTTCTGTCCTCCGTGCCCCCGTCCTTGCAGCTGTGCCTGCCCCTTCTGGCCCCCCTCAACTGTCACGGATTATGCCAGGGACCCTGGGGACAGGGGAGCAAACATCTGGATCCTGTTACAGGGCCTAGCTGGAGGTGTGGGGGCAGGGGTGCGAAGCCAGTGAAGCAGGGGCTCTAAATGAGATTCAGAATCTCAGCAGGGCCCTAGCATGGGGCTGAGGGGCCCAGGGGCCGCAGATCCGGGCTGGGCAGGAAGGTGGGATCAGAGCAGACCAGCAATCCCTTCCTGAGCCACTGGGGCCGGGCAGGAGGCAGGATTATGGAATTAGTTCAGGAGGCAGCGTTGGGCAGGAGCTGGTGATGGTGGCCCCGGGCAATGGCCCAGCTAGGTTGCATCCACCTCCCAGGGGTCATTGGGCACTGGGAGTTCAGTGGGAATATGGTTTGGTTTAGAGACCAGCCCTTAAGGACAGGCCACATCAAATTCAGCCTGAAATTCCAGGCCAGTCAAGGCAGCCCCATTGTGTACCAAAGTCAACAGGGAGCCTGGAAAGGGCTGTGCAGGGAGCATGGGTGGAGGACCTCACTATGGGGATGTCCGAGGGGCTTCCCTGTTGTTACCCAGCATGGCCCGCTCTGTGTTGGCAGATTGGGAGGATCAAAAGAAGAAACCCCACAGTGGGCACCACTTTCAAAGCACTTACTGTGCTTGAAGAACATTTGGTGTTCAAGAAAATGCCACGATGCGGGCATGGTGAGTGTCCACTTGACAGATGAGAAAACAGAGGCTTAGAAAAATTGGCGAAGAAACAAATCCCTGGAAGGAGGTGAAACTCAAGCTGGAATGAGAGAGAGAGGAGGTAGAGAAGGCATTCCAGGCAGAGGACACAGCAAAGCAAAACCAAGGTGTCAGGACAGCCCATGCATTGGGTGGGTGCCTTCCGGGGAAACAGAAGGTTCTCTCGGGCAGGGTAAGAATTCAGATCAGACAGTGAGGAGGGAGGTTCAAGACTGTTTCTGAAGTGCTTTGAATGTCAAGGTAAGTGGTTTGAACTTTGTCTTGGAAGCAAGAGGGAGCTATCGAAGGTTCCTAAAGATGGCAGTGCCACGATTAGAGATGGGCTATCAGGAGAGTTACGAGGGCAACTCTCACCAAATGGGTTAAAGAGAGGAGAGAGTGAACACGGAGAGGCAGGAGAGCAAGGACTCGGTTCACGGGACCCTGAACGAATGGGCTACTGCACAAACACGCATGAAGAGGAGGAAATCAAAGAATAATTCTGATTGAAATTATAGTTGTGATAGGCCATTCTTGCATCACTCTAAAGAAACACCTGAGACTGGGCTGGGCACGGTGGCTTATGCCTGTAATTCCAGCACTTTGGGAGGCTGAGGCAGGAGAATCACTTGAGGCCAGGAGTTTCAGACCAGCCTGGCCAACACAGTGAAACCCCGCCTCTACCAAAAAATTCAAAAATTACCCAAGTGTGGTGGCACATGCGTGGAGTCCCAGCTACTCGGGAGGTTGAGGCAGGAGAATTGCTTGAACCCTGGAAGCAGAGGTTGCAGTGAGCCAAGATCGTGCCACTGCTCTCCAGCCTGGGTGACAGAGTGAGACCCTGTCTCAAAAAAAGAGAAATACCTTAGACTGGATAATTTATAAAGAGAAGAAGTTTAATTGGCTCACGGTTCTGTAGACTATACAGAAAGCATGATGCTGGCATCTGCTCGGCTCCTGGGGAGGCCTCAGGAAGCTTTTCCTCATGGCAGAAGGTGAAGCAGGAGCAGGCACATCACCTGGTGAAAGCAGGAGCAAGCGGTAGGAGGAGGCACCACACACGTTTAAACAACTAGATCTCAGGAGACCTCACTATTGCAAGCACAGCACCAAGGGGATGGTCCTAAGCCATTCATGAGAAATCCATCTCCAAGATTCAATCGCCTCCCATCAGAACTCACCTCTGACACTGGGGGCTACATTTCAATGTGAGATTTGGTGGGGACGCAGATCCAAACCATATCAATTGCTTAATGTTTACCGAGAGCTTCCAAATTTACTGAGTTCCAACATCTACTGAGCCTCATTCTGAGTGTGTGCAGTATCTGCCTGGGAAGGGGTGTTAGCATCTCCATCCAATAAACAAGGACGCTGAGATGCAAAGGGACCATTTGCCAGAACGCCACAGAGCTAAGAGGCAGCTGAGCTGGGGCTGGGATGGAGGCCTCCTTACTCTCCCAACGGTGCTATTTCCCTGGACCACACTGTCTCCCCACAAATGTGAGGTGCTAGTAGCCAACGTGGGGTGGTGAGGCCTAGGTCAAGGGCACTGGTACCTAAAGGGGCAGGGCTGGACACTGAGGCACTGACGCCCAACTCCCTGCATTCCTGAGCCTTCCAGGGCCAAGTCTGCCCTCCAGATGCTTGGACCTAAAGTCACTGGCCATGGGACAAGACTACACAAGATCTATGTGAGACAAGCCTCGGGTCATGGGACAAGTGGGTACAGATGCCACCAAGAGGACAGGGGACATTTACTCCACCTGTCCTTAATCTTGGAAGCCTTCTTAGCCAGAGTGGAACCTCAGGAACGAGAAGTGGACATAGTGCTCTCTCATGGTTAAGATCATGGATTTTGGAGTCAGATAGACCTAGGTTTGAATCCAGGTTCTTCCTTGTACCTGCTGTGTAACCCTGGGCAAATTATTTAACCTCTCTGAGCCCAGTTTCCTTGCCTATAAAAAAGAAATGATGATACCTTCCTCTCAGGATTTTTGTGAGCATTACACGGGGTAATAAAGGTAAATCACTTAGCTTCAGGACTGGCACATAGTAGGTACTCAATAAATAATAGGTTAGAGCCTGGGGACTCACCCCCATGACCATGTGACACCATGGGTGATCCCAGTTGGCTCTAAGTTCCTTGGGGAGCTCTGAATTCCTGATAGCATATCGTGGTGTCGGCACATCCCAAGGCAGGTGTGTGCCATCATCCTAGGCCTGATGCGGCTGCAGGTATTCCAGGCACCTGCATCTGGGTCCCAGGCCAGTGCTTCCTGGTGGCTGGGGTGAGGATCAAAATAACAATGGTGGCGGTGGGGGTGGTGACAAGGAGGATGGTGGAGGTGATGAAGTCACGTGGAGCCCTAATCTGAGTTCTTCCCTCACCCCACCCCCAAACTTTTGGTAAAAAATTCAACACTGACTGAGCCATCGTGTGCACTGTTTTCAAAGTTTTACACGCATCAGCACATTGATCTTCCCAATATCCCTGTGTGGTGGCACTGTGCCATCCCCATTTTTCAGATGAGGAAGCTGAGGCACAAGCAGGCAAAATGGCTTGCACCAGATTCCACAGCTGTAAATAGCAGATCCAAGATGCTAATCCAGGTCTCTCTGATTCTGGTGCCCAGACACCTGATCTCCTAGAGCTGCTTCCTCAGCCCCGTATTCAAAAGTTCGTGCCAATATTGCTCAGATTTTAAAAGTGGAATTGACCGAGCGCAGTGGCTCCTGCCTGTAATCCCAGCACTTTGGGAGGCCGAGGTGGGTGGATCACTTGAGGTCAGGAGTTTGAGACCAGCCTGATCAATATGGTGAAACCCCATCTCTACTGAAAATACAAAAATTAGCTGGATGTGGTGGCGTGCTACGTAGTCCCAGCTACTCAGGAGGCTGAGGCAGGAGAATCACTTGAACCCGGGAGGTGGATGTTGCAGTGAGCCGAGATTGCGCCACCGCACTTCAGCCTGGGTGACAGAGCGAGACTCCATCTCAAAAAAATTATAATAATACATAAAAAATAAAAATAAATAAATGAGTGTGAGATTTAATATAATAATTTGAGGAACTGACAAGTATAGTGAAGAGAAACAGAGTGGGTCAAAGGGGTGGAGAGGGAGGAGGGAATCTTGGGAAAAGAGGATTGTAGACGTCTGGAAAAACGACTTAAAAAGAACTAACTTTTCTGGTCTTCCACTAAACATTTGCTCAGGAAAGTAATAGAACAGATTCATGATACATATAAAAACTGGATTCTTGGTAGGGAACCCTTTTGTAGAATCAAGAATCACTTGGTCAAATGCCCTTAAATGATAGCCAGTTATAGGCACGAGCTCAGTCTGCCTTGTTAAACCCATGACAGAGCCTCTACCCTTCTAAGCCTCAGTTTCTGCAGCTGTAAAATGGGCTCACAAGCCCCCACTGGTAGAGTGGTTAGCCAAGCTCAAGGAGATAGCCTGCAGAGCCTTCACACAGCCCCACCCCAGCTGGGCAGTCACTGTTCACTAAGCAACATTGTTGAGTGCCTGCTGGATACACTGCAATTCAGAGACTTAGGACTTCTTCCTTCCCCGGGTCTGCCATCCCCCTTCATGCCCAGGTCTCGGTGGTGCCTGGTGCTAGGCTGGCCTGGCATCCCCAGGCAGGAAAGGACAGCGGCTCCTTTAAGGCAGGCCCCAGCTGGGCCGCTTGGATATTGGAGCATGGACAAGATTAGGTGGCGGAGGCAGGCGCTGGCCGGGCCAGATGCGCCTGAGCGCGGCCTCGTTATGTATTCATGAGCTGTGAGGAAAAGAAATAAAAGGATTCATTATCGTCCAAACTGTTACTAATGACATGTACCTGGAGCCCGAGCACCTCTGGAAATCTAATGCGACACACTCCGAGAGAAAATGTATTCCCGGGCTCGGCGCCGCGGCCGATGGAAAATGTCCCCTCCCCGCCCGTCCTCATTGCCATTCACTCAGGGCGACATTTACAATTCTTCTGCCATTATGTCTGACCAGGGCCTCTGAGCCTCTGTCACGACCTGCACATTAGCTGAAAATTGGAAATTCCACAGCGTGGCCGTGGCCGTGGCCGCGGTGGGCTGGGCCAGAGCAGGGCTCAGAAACCGAGAGGCACAAGGGACTGAGCAAGAGGGATGCCCAGGGGCAAGGCGAAGGGACAAGGGGCGGAAGAGTGCTGCTGGCCTTTAGGGGTCCTGCTGGCTCCGATCTGTCCCCAAGCTGGCCAGCCACCATGCCAAGGCCAGCCTCGGGGTGCCCAGGGTGGCGACCTCAACCCCTTTTACCTCTTTGCCTTTGTTCTCCCCCTACCCCTATCCTGCTCTGAAAGTCCTCTGCCTCCCACATAGCAATCTCAATCCTTTGCTCCCTTGAAAGACCCAATAAAAATATTAACAGCACAACAAGAGACATCCGTCTAGAGCTTATTCTGCAAGATAAATGTGTCTCAGGTGCATTATAAAAGCATTGTCTCAACTGATCTTCACCACCACCCTGTGAGGTGAGTTCTACTCTGATCCCCATTTTACAGAGGAGAAAAACTCAGACTTGCAGAGTGAAGGGACTTGCCCACAGTCACGCAGGGAGAAAGGAACAGAGCTGGGATTTGCCCCCTGGCTGGAGTGATTCCGAGACTTGGGCCTTGCCCTGGCACCACATGGGAACTCCAGGCTCCAGGCTCAGCTCCTCCAAGACGCCCTCTCAGGCAAGCCTCTGCCTACTGAAGTTAAATCGTTGGGATGGGAGCCTCTGGGCTGTACCATATGACAAACTATGGGCCTCTGTTTAATGCACCTTCCTGGGAAAGACGCAGCTGCCCATACAGACTGCTGTGCCCCAGAAGGCAGGTGCCCATCACCTGAGCCTTCTGTGTCTGCCTGCAATGTTTATCACTCAGTAAGTGCATAGCTAAGTCCTGTGGAGTATACGTCTGTCCCATGTGGCTTCAGAGGCAGAGCTGGGATGGAATGGGGGGCCTGGGGAAAGCGAGTTTGGGCCTTATCCAAGGAAGAGCTTTTAGGAGAAAGGACAAATAAAATACAGTATTTCAAATAGAAAATGAATAGTGTATTAGTCCATTTTCATGCTGCTATAAAGAAATGCCTGAGACTGGGTAACTTATAAAGGAAAGAGGTTTAATTGATTCACAATTCAGCATGGCTGGGGAGGCCTCAGGAAACTTACAATCATGGTGGAAGGTGAAGAGGAAGCAAGACACCTTCTTCACAAGGCGGCAGGAAAAAGAAGAGCGAAGGAGGAACTTCCAAGCACTTATAAAACCATCAGATCTCGTGACAGCTCACTCACCATCAAGAGAACAGCATAGGAAAACCACCCCCATGATCCAATTGCCTCCCTCCTTCGACAGGTTAGGATTACAGGTTCCCCTGCTTGACCCGTGGGGATTACAATTAGAGATGAGATTTGGGTAGGGACACAGGCCAAATCATATCAAATAGCTTTTCAGTGTAAATATAGCTCAAATATAATTGTTTATTTGAAATTCAAATTAACTGGGTGTCCTGTCTTTTGATTTGCTAAATCTGATACTCGAAGCTTGGAGATATCCCAAGCAACCCCACAATGGATCTGGCTCACCTGGGAGATTTGGGGTCAGTGCCCCAGGCCACTAGATCTTGAACTCTTAGAAACATCAGCCAGAGATTCTATTCAGCAGACTTCCTTGCGTCTAGGTGTGGTCACATGACTAAGTTCTGGTCAGCAGAATGCGAGTAAAAGTGATACCAGACCCTTCTGGTTAAAAGGAAAGCACAAACATTTATCTTACCTTTTCCCGCTTCCTGCTTGCTGGGTTACAGAAGAAATGGCAGTTGCTGCAGCAGCTATCTTTGACCCAGAGGTAGAAGCCACATGTTGAGGATGACACAGTTGTGCCTAGTAGGCCTGGACCACTTACCTGTAGAGTGTTATTCAAGGTAAAACAAACAAATAAGTAAACAAAAAAGAGCTAATTGTTTAAGCCACTGTATTGTTGGGTTTATTTGTTCTAGTAGCTTAGACTGCACCCCTAACACATTGTCCCACCAAAGTGCCAGCCTCCAGGAAGGTGAGGACTTAATCATTCAATGTGCTAACACCAACATGTGTCATCAAGTGATCCTCAATAAATGCTTGTTGAACAAATAAATGCATGAATGGCCTAGATGACTTCTGAGAGTAAATAAACAAACAGCTGACTAATTAATTAATTATAATAATTAGCAATTACTGAATGCTCACAAAATTATCTTATAACCATTGACTCCTTCGATCCTCACAACCCTATGTTGTAGGAACCATTCACATCCCCACTTTATAAATGAGGACACTAAGGTGACTTGGCCTAGTTTAGACAGAAGGTGAGTGATGGAGCCAGGGTGCAGTCTGGCTCCAGGGCCCTCTCGCTTAACCTTCTCTCCTGCCTCTCTTTAGAAGAAACGATGAGCCAGTGGGTGAATGAAAGGGCAACTCTATAACTTTGTTTATTCAACAAATCTTTTACTGAGTGTGACATGTACCTGGAGCGTGAGCACCTCTGGAAATCTAATTTAGGGCACTGTTCTGGAAGGTGGGAATTCAGCAATAAACAAGACAAACAAAAATCCATACCTACAGTACTATATCCTAGTCAGGCAGACAGGTGGTAAACAAAATAAACAAGCCAAATGGATAGTGTTACTGTAGAGTTCTGTTTATATGGAGTTCAAGAACAAGCAACACTAATCTATAGGGATAGAAATCAGGGCAGTGGTTGCCCTCGGAAGGAGGATTGGAGGAAGGGACACAAGGGGCTCTCCGGGGTGGTGGAAATGTTGTTTATCTTGTTTGGAAAGTTGGTACACAGAGGTAGTTTTTTTTTGTTTTGTTTTGTTTTGGTTTTGAGACAGAGTCTCGCTCTGTTGCCCAGCCTGGAGTTCAGTGGCAGTGGCACCACCTCAGCTCACTGCAACCTCCACCTCCTGGGTTCATGCCTCAGCCTCCTAAGTAGCTGGGATTGCAGGTGTCCGCCACCATGCCCAGCTAATTTTGGTATTTTTTAGTAGAGATGAGGTTTCACCATGTTGGCCAGGCTGGTCTCAAACTCTTGACCTCAGGTGATCCATCTGCCTCAGCCTCCGAAAGTGCTGGGATTGCAGACATGAGCCACCGTGCCCGGCCAGAGGTAGATATTTACCAAAACTCATCAAACTTTATATGTAAAGCCTGTGCATCTTACTGTATGTATATAAAGTAAACCTCAGTCGAGAATCAGTAAAATCAATATGTATAGAAAATAGATATAATGTTAGATGGTTCTAAATACTAGGGAGAAAATAAGAAGAAAACCAGGGTGGGGTAGAGGGATTTTACATAGAGTGTCATGGAAGGAAGGAAGGAAGGAAGGAAGGAAGGAAGGAAGGAAGGAAGGAAGGAAGGGAGGGAGGGAGGGAGGGAGGGAGGGAGGGAGGGAGGGAGGGAGGGAGGAAGGAAGGAAAAGAGGGAGGGAGGCAGGGAAGGAGGGAGGCAGGGAAGGAGGGAGGGAAAGAAACGGGGAGGGAGCGAAGGGGGTGGGAGGGGCGGAGGGAGGGATGGGCAAATGAGGGAGTAAAAGCCATGTCTTGTCCAGAAAGGAGCACTCCCTGTGAACAGGGATTCATGCACCCAGAGCTTCAAGCCCTGGGGAACCAGGCTCCTCCAGTGTGGGAGGGGCAGTGGTGGTGTCTATTTGAGAATAGCCTCTTGCCTGGAGCCCTGCTAAGGAGTAGTTTGAGGACAAACCCTACATCCCAGGGTCTAGGAGATAGAAATCATGGGGCAGACAGACCAAGGTGACTACTCTGCTAATTAAAGAAAAGGAGATGTCCCTTAACTCACCCTGCCCCCAAACCTAATGTCTCTACCAGCACATTTCCCACCACCCCCCTGGCCTTCCCTACCTCCACCAATAACTGAACATCCCAATAAACAGCAGTGGGAATTGAAAATCCATACCAAAAAAAAAAATTCTAAACCCTTCCTCACGCCATACACAGAACATCATTCCAGATGGATTGCAGATCTAAATGTGGAAGGTAAAATAGTAAAATTTTACAGTAAAACAGAACATCTCTGTGACCTTGAAGCAGGCAG
Organism: Theropithecus gelada; assembly: GCF_003255815.1. Taxonomy (NCBI): domain Eukaryota; kingdom Metazoa; phylum Chordata; class Mammalia; order Primates; family Cercopithecidae; genus Theropithecus; species Theropithecus gelada. The sequence continues at coordinate 46,343,297 of NC_037668.1, forward strand.
AAATTTCTTCAACAGCTCTAAAATGTGCTACCCATCAAAGAAAACTATCTAAATTGGCTATGTTAAAATTAAGAGCTGCTATTCATCAAACAGTATCATTAGGAAAGTGAAAATGCAACCTACAGAGAAAGATAAGATATTTGAATATATTTGACAAGGGACTCATATCCATTATATGTCTTAAAAAGTTTTTCTACTAATAAATGTGAAAAAGACAAACCCATAGAAATATGGTCAAGAGATGGGAACAGATACTTGACAAAAGAAACACCCAAATGGCTAATGAACATGAGAAGATACTCAATGTCACGAATCATTAAGGAAATGCAAATTAAAACTACATATCAGAATGAGGACACAGGAGAAGACACTAAGTACTGTGGAGGATGTGGTGGACCTCTTCATGCTCTCCTGTTAGGGCGTGAACTGGCATGATCACCTTGGAAAACTGTTTTTGCAGTGTCTGTAAAGGTGAACATGTGCCTTCCCTATGGCTCACCAGTGCCACTCCTAAGTACATATTCAACAGGTGTGCTTATGCCTTTTGCAACAATGCTCGTGGCTATTTGTGGAACCCCAAACCAAAACTCCAGGCCCCTCTTGCTTAATGTTTTCTCCTGCCTCTCTAAGAAGAAACAATGAGCCAATGGGTGAATGAAAAGGCAACTCTATAACTTTATTTATTCAACAAATATTTTACTGAGTATGACATGTACCTAGAGACTGAGCACCTCTGGAAATCTAATCTAGGACACTTTTCTAGAGGCTGGGAATTTAGCAATAAACAAGACAAACAAAAATCCATACCTACGGTGCTTATATCCTAGTCAGGCAGACAGGCAATAAACAAGACAAACAAGTCAAAAGGATAGTGTTACTGTAGGATTCCATTTAGAACAAGCAAAACTAATCCATGGGGGTAGAAATCAGGGCAGTGGTTGCCTTCAGAAGGAAGGGACATGTTCAAATGTCCCTCAAGAGTAGAACTGATCAAGAAACTGAGGTTTATTCATGCAACGGAATAGAATACTACAAGACACTGAGAATCAGTGAATGAAGATCAACTAGCCATGCACAACAGCAGGTCAAGTAGAAGTCAAGCACACAATGGAATGTGTTGTGTGATTCCATGTATAGGAAAGTGGCGATTTTTGAGGGGTGGTGACTGGCAGGAGGGATCAGGGAGGTTTGGGAAACCAGTGATGTTCTATTTCTTGACTTGGATGCTGGCTTCCCAGGTGCACTTACCTGGTGAAAAATTTTCCAGCTGCATGCCTACAATTTGTGCTCTTTTCTGTGTTTAGGATGTACGGCAATACAAAATTTTAGAAAAAGACAACTTTAACATAAAAATCTGTTGCTTACAGCAGGGGCTCAGCTCATCATCTCCTTGACATCCTGAAGTGAAAACTACTTGTCCACCCTTAGTTGCTGAGCTTTTAATGAGAACTGACTTTCTTTGTAGTTAGGCATGCGTTTTCCCGAGAATGGCTTTTTCCTCTTTCCTGTGATTTGTGAGAGAAAGTTAGAGAGAGGGAGAGATGGCAGGCTGTCAGAAAGCTCCTGTAACATAGAGTTAAGACACTTTTGGCCAGGGAGGGATAAATAGGGTTCTCATTCCACATACCCCATGCTTTTGAAATCACAGATCTGATTAAATTTTCCATCCTAAAATTTATGTTGTTTATCCATCAGCATAAAGAGGTGCTCAATAAATGCATACAAAAATCAGTGAATGGCTGGCCATGGTGGCTTACACCTGTAATCCCAGCACTTTGGGAGACTGAGGTGGGAGGATCACTTGAGCTCAGGCGTTCAAAACCGAACTGGGCAACATGGTGAAATCCTATCTCTACAAAAAAATGCAAAAATTAGCCTGGCATTGTGGCGAGTGCCTGTAGTCCCAGCTACAAGGGAGGCTGAGGTAGGAGGATCACTTGAACCTGGGAGGAGAAGGTTGTGGTGAGCCGAGATAGCACCACTGCACTCCAGCCTGGGCAACAGAGAGAGACCTTGCCTCAAAAAAAACAAAAACAAAAACAAAAACAGTGAATGAATGAAACAAAGGCTCTGTAGCACCTCTGATCCTGGTTATACACCTCTGGTGACAAGGAACTTATCCCCTCTAGGGGAAGCCTGACCTGCCACTGGGGAGTTCCAGTTGGCAAAGGCTGCCTTTAATGGAGCCCTTGTTCTCCTCTCCATCCTCCTCTTCCCATTTCTCCAACTTTCCTTCAGTATAAACCTCCCCCAAGGGGCATGGGTCCCAGCTATCCACCCCCAAACGCACACACACAAACACACACACACACACACACACACAGAGGCTTCCTGTTAGAACCAAGGAAGGAGGGGAGGTCTGCTCATGCCTGTGAGTGGGAAAAGGAAGGAAAAGATAATCTGAGACCACACTGTGCATTCATTCATTCACTTACTTATTTATTCACTTATCAGTTAACCTCTTGGCTGCCATTCCTGGGCAGATCTTGAGCTAAGCACTAAGACCTGAGAGGAGGCCAGGTACAGTGGTTTACGCCTTTAACCCCAGCACTTGGAAGGCCGAGGTGGGAGGATCACTTGAGGCCTGGAGTTCAAGAACAGCCTGGGGAACATAAGTGAGACCCTGTCTCTACAAAACAAAACAAAACAAAACAAAATTAGCCACTCGTGGTTGTGCATATACCTGTAGTCCCAGCAACTTAGGAGGCAGAGGCAGGAGGATCACTTGAGCCCAGCAGTTGGAGGTTACAGTGAACTATGGTCACGCCACCGCACTCCAGGCTGGGCAACAGAGCCAGACCCTGTCTCATAAAAGGATAACCATGATGAATAAGAAATCACTTTTGCCCTCAAGGAGCTTCCAGTTTAGTGGGGGTCAGGCTGACAGGTAAGAATATCTGTGCAGTACCAGGGCTGCACTTGAATCCAGGTAGGTGGTTGATGGGGAGTGGCGGGACCTGGAGCTGATATTTCTCTCCCAGCATCCCCCACCCCAAGTCTAAAGAGGAAAGAGATTCATAAACAAATGATCACTGACCATCCAGATGCTTGCTGGGCTGGTGTCAATAATAGCGCCAATAATAACAGTAGCAGTTTTCCAAGCAACTAACCTTCATGACAGTGCTATTATTATCTTCCAGTTTACAGATGAGGAAGCTGACAGGTTAAGTCTCATGGCTCAGGACACGCACTGCTAATGGGAAAGGAAATGAGATTCAAACCTGTAATTGTCTGACCTAATGACCAAGATGCCTCCTTGGAGAGGAATATGGGAGCATGGAAGGAGGATACCCACTCTGATCTTGGAGGCTAGGGAAGGCTTCCTGGAGGCAGTGGCCCTTGATCTTGTTCTTGAACAATGTTGAAAGACTGAATATACAAATAGACAACGGCCAGACCATATATAAAAATAGAACTTTAACCCACAACCCACAGCACGCTGCCACCCAAGAAACAAACTCCCTCATCTGCAAAAGGAAAAAATAACCCAGGAAGCTGGCCTGCTGGAAGTCAGACATGCTATCTGTAGGGACAATCCAGAAAGCTAAACAATAACTTCTATAACAATAGACCCAAAATGGTCAAGCCCTGATTAATAACTGACAGCTTCCCTAAGTTTTGTTCCTGCATCCAACTTACAACTAGACAAAGCCAAATGTGCACCCCTAACCAATCACACGGGATGCTCTCCTTCTAGTTAGCCACCTCCAGCCTCCCCATGGCCATGGCCTCCCATCGGGCCACACCCGAGGCTTCTCTTTTCCCCCCACCGCTCCTCTCTTTGAATCTTTGCCAAAACACAAGTGACGGAGGCTGACTCCCTTGCTACAGCAAGCTCAGAATAAATAGCCTTTGCTTTTCTCATTGGGTCAGTCTTCTTTATTTTCACAAGATGTAGGAGTTTGCCAGGTGGCACAGTAGGGGAGGAAGAAGCCAGAGAGAACGGCATGTGCAAAGGCACAGAGGTGTGAATTAGCCAACCATGGGAAGGGGAGAAAATAAGAGATAAGCCCAGTGAGCCAAGAAAACTCCTACTCATCCAACAACACCCAGTTTGAGAAGTCTCCTCTACGCATACAGAATAATAAGTACCCCTGGGGTCTGCAGGGACCACATGAACTTGCTCAGCTGGTACTCACCCAAGACCCCCAAGAGCAGCTTGCATCACCAGGCGAGGGTGGTTGGAGATGGGGAGCTCTGTTCCCCAGATGTGGGGCCAAGTCCAGTGAGCCCTTCTTAGGCTCCTGCCCTGTCTGGGCTGCCCAAGCCTCTGCCTGGCCCTGCACCCTACACCCTGGTGCCCCCTCCCCTCATCAGTCATGTCTTCTCCACCTTAGCTGCCCTCTCTGACTGTGCTAATGGGTATGGACTGGCAGCGTGTTCTGATTTAATCAAGGCTGGAGACAGGATTCCCCCTGCTGCCACCGCTTGTACTGCCCGGGGCCCAGGATGCTCAGATTAATTCACAGGATGTCACAGACACTGTTCTGCCGTGCTTGTCATCTTCCCCAGCCAGGTGTGAGGTTTCCCAAGGCCCCGAACATGAAGCCTCAGCACCCAGGCTCAGAGGCTCCATGCCCCACCCCCTCCTCATATACCTCCCCAGCTTAGGGGTACAGGCTGCAAACGAGACACTCCAGCCCAGAGGAGGGGCCTGGGGTGGAAGCCCAAGTCAGACGTCTGAATCTAGGATGGGCCGTGTGGCACAGGGAGAGAGAGGCTAGCCTGGGATGCAAAAGAAATGGGTTGGATTGTCAGCCCCAGTCTAGAGGCCATTAAATCATCCTAAGTTCCCTATTTACCCCCGACCCTCACCCCCGATTCCTTCCTCTTTTCATCTTCCACTTAACAAGTGTTGTCTGATCACAGCCTATGGGTCAAGGGCTGGAGATGCTACAGGGAACAAGATGTGGTTCCAGGCTGTAGATAGTCAGTGTTCTCTGGACCTCAGTTTCTCATCTGTAGAACGGGGCACCGATCCCTCCCTGGATGGCTTCACAGAGCGACTGTGAGGCTCTTGGAGGGTCATTAACGCGGGCATAGTGAGAACACAGTGCAGAGAACAGATGACCCGGCGCAGAGTCAGGGTGTCTGGGTTCAAGTCCCGGTACAGCCACTGGCAAGCTGAGGGGCTGCAGGCAAATTACTGCTTCTCCCTGAGCCTATCTTCTCGCTGCAAAGTGGGGAGAGCAGACATAACCCAAATAATATCTATTTGTCAAGCACTTACTATATGCCAGGCACTGTTCCACGCTCTTCGGAAGATATGAGTTAATTTAAACTCCACAACCTCCTGTTTTATAGATGAAAGAAACTGAAACACAAGAGGTGAAATAGCAGGCCCAAGGCCACACAGCCAGGCAGGCTGACTCTCCTAACCCACTGCTCCGGCGTCTCTCACCACCCATCCATGAGCACCTTGGCCCAACCAGGCATCTCTCCGCCTGCCCCAGAGTTCACGCAAGACAAACGACTCTGCAATGCTCTCTCAGAGTCCACAGCAACCAGGTCCCATTTTATTTTTACCTTTCCTGGTATGTGTTTCTGTCTTTTGGTTTGGTTTTAAGAATCAAACAGGAAACTCTATCAGGGCAATTGCTATGCCTCCCCGATCCAGTAGCTCCCCGAAACAGGGGCGGATTCTCCCCATCATTCTGGGGGTTCCCCAGAGTGAGGACAGGAGGGGAGCTCTGGGTCTCACGGCAGTTTTTCCACCTGCCTGTTCTTAATCTCCCCGATTCCCATCAGAGGCCCAGCCCTTCCTGGAGCCATCTGGTCTACCTCCTCAGGGGCACCACCTGCAGGATGATTCTCTCCAGCCACCTTGGAGAAATGAATACGGTAATACCCTTTCCTAAATTACTGTCGTAGTTGGCTGAATGTGAGAAACCTAGAGCTGGGGGCATTGGCAGCTCAAGTGCTAAGAGTTAATTCAATTAGCCAGAGCACAGAAAGCTTGAGCCTGCTGTCTGCCTGCAGCACAGACCAGCAGGCTTCCGGTGGACTTTCCACACCTCTGAAATCTCAGCTCCCCTTCCACGCCCCATGTGGCTTTCCCAGTCTTCCCTTATCCAAAACTAAGGCTTGGATTAGGACAAATACCTAATGCATGCAGGGCTTAAAACCTAGATGACGGGTTGATGATAGGTGAGCAAACCACCACGGCACGTGTACACCTACGTAACAAACCTGCACATTCTGCACAGGTATGCCGGAACTTAAAGTAAAATAAATAAAATAAGATGAAATAAGATAAAATAAAATAAAATAAAATAAAACAAAACTAAGGCTTGGAAGCATGAGCGAGTCTAACTCCAACAGGCGACCTGACGTGAAAGGGCGCTGACCCGAGGCCCCTCAGCACATCGTGGCAGCCTCAGGCTTTGAACCCAGGACTTCTGGTTCAAAGTTCTGCTTTTGCATTTGCTGCTCCCGCTGCCTGGAATGCTCTCCCCCAGATCTTTGCTTGGCCTCCTCCTTCTCATCCTTCCCTAATTCCATCGTCTCAAGCCCAGGCACACTCTCTCCAGGGCAGCGTCCATCCCCCTCCCTGCCTCGCTTTCCAAGTGAGAGGGCCCTGTCTACCTGATCCCCACCTCCCGCCGCATTCAGGCTGCCAGCCCCATGAAGCCAGCGCCACGGCCATCTGCCTCACATCAGTCTAGGTCACAGCTGTGTTGCCAGCACCTGGCATGTGGTTGTCTTCAGTAAATCTTGTGGAATGAACAAATGGGGGTCCCTGAAGACCCCACAGCCTGGAACTTGGTCCTCTTCTTCTGTGGCCATGGCAGAAGGGATGCCACGGGGACCAGCACTGTGGGCCGCACCCTTCCCACAGCCCAGCTGTGGCTGCAGCCGCCTCTGATTAGGCCCCGATTCACAGAGAGACCTTTTGGCCATCAGCTTCCATTAGTTGCATCAGATTTTAGCTGGGAAGCCTGGCTGTTGCCCAAGAAGGTGGTCTCCGGAGAGGCCTAGGCAGGAGTAAGCTTGGGAGAGAGTCAGCATCCGGGGTCTCAGCAATGTGACAGTCCAAACTCTGCGGGAAGGCTGTGGCGGGGTGAGGGATGGGTGGTGGAAGCTAGGGGCAGCGGGGAGGGTTCCCTGAGTGGTGCCTCTGACATCCACCACAGGGCCAGGAGCTCACTCAGTCTCCCCCTTCTTTACCCTTATTCTGGATCTGCCACCATCATTCCGTGTGACCTTGGGCTGGTCACTTGCCTTCCGCAGGGCTCACTTCCATGACTGCAAAGGGAGGGAATTTTGGGGGCTCCCCCAGCTTAGGGATTCCGAGGTTCCATCTGGCTATGATTCCCACATTCCCTGGATGCTCGGGGGTCTCCATGATCTCCCTGCCTCTTTCCCCCAATCACCCAGGCCCCCTGTGGCTGGAGTTATGTTTCTAGCACAAATCACCCCATGTGTCCTGTCCCTCAGCCTCTGTCTCTGCTGCCTCATCTCTTGCCATTTGCCACCAAATTTAGCAGTTCCTTTAAAAACCAAACATACACATACCACGCAACACAGCAGTGGTGCTCCCGAGCATTTATCCCAGAGACAGGAAAGTTCATGTCTGCACAAAACCTGTGCACACACATTCGTAGCAGCTGTATTTATAATGGCCAAAAGTTGGAAACAACCAAAATGCCCTTTAGTGGGTACATGGTTAGGCACACCATGGCTCATCCATCCCATGGAATAACACTCAGCAATGAAAAGGAATCAACTCCTGATATAGACAACACCTGGGTGAATCTCTAAAGAGTCATGCTGGGGCTGGGTGTAATGGCTCACTCCTCTAATGCCAGCACTTTGGGAGGCCAAGGCCGGTGGAGCCCTTGAGTTCAGGTGTCTGAAACCAGCCTGGGCAACATGGCAAAACCCCACCTGTACAAAAACAAAAACAAAAAAGAACCTACAAAAATTAGCCAGGCATGGTGGTATGTGCCTGTAGTCCCAGCTACACTGGAGGCTGAGGTAGAAGGATTGCTTGAGCCCGGGAGGGTGAGGCTACAGTGAGCCGAGATCGCATTACTGCACTCCAGCCTGGGTAACAGAGCAAGATCCTGTCTCAAAAAAAAAAAAAAAAAAAAGGTCTTGCTGGGTAGAAAAAAAAAAAGCCAACTCAAAGTCACATTCTGTATGAGTTCAATTCTATAACGCTCTTGAAATGATGAAATGGTAGATCAACAGATTAGGGACTGCCAGAGGTTAGAGATGGTTGCAGGAGGAAGGGGATCATGGTTATAAAGGGGTAGCACAGGGGTCTTTGTGTTCTGTATCTGGGGTGTGGTGGTGGTTACACAAATCTACACATGTGATAAAATGGCAGGGAACTGCCCAGGCCCAGTGGCTCATGCCTGTAATCCCAGCACTTTGGGAGGCCAAGGCGGGCAGATCACTTGATGTCAGGAGTTCGAGACCAGCCTGGCCAACATGGCGAAATCCCGTCTCTACTAAAAATACAAAAATTAGCCAGGTGTTGCGGCACATGCGTGTAGTCAGAGCTACTTGGGAGGCCGAGACAGGAGAATCACCTGAACCTGGGAGGCAGAAGTTGCCATGGGCCAAGATCACCTTACTGCACTCTGGCCTGAGCAACGGAACAAGACTCTGTCTCAAAAAAAAAAAAGAAAAGAAAAGAAAAGAAAAAAGAGAAAAAGCAGGGAACTGTACAACACATTTTCCCAATGTCAACTGCCTGGCTTTGATATCAAACTAGAGCTATGTAAGATGTTACTATTGGGGGAAACTGGATGAAGGGTACATGGAACCCCTCTGTACTCTTTGTGAATCCCTGTGAATCCATAGTGATTTCAAAATAAAGATTTTTTTTAAGCAGGATTCAAAAGTCTATACAGCATGGCTCTAATGATGGGACGATGGTAGTGGGGAAGGTGGAGGCCACTCTTCCACAATAACACTATGAAAGGCTCTTTATAAGCATCAGCTCATCTTATTCAGACAATCCTCCCATGATGTTGAAAGGGATTCTTATTCCCATCTTACAAAAAAGGAAACTGAGTCTCAGGAAATTGGAGTCACTGTCCCAGGGGCAGAAGAGAACTGTAAGCCCAAAGTGTCCTGCTTTCAACCCCCACCACCTGCCCCTCAACTCTGGTTTAGTCTCATTTGCCATTGGGTGGTGTGTTTATTTTCTTCTTTCTACTTCTCTGTATTTCCTCAAATAAGCATGCCTTACTGTAATAATCAGAAGAAAAAATAAGCAAACACTAGAAAGTGTTCCTTGGTGGGTCGCCTGTTTGTTCTGGAGCCTATGGCACCACAGTCTACGATTTCTGTCTCCTCAGCACTCTCCTGGCTGCCCAGGACGGGAGCCGCCTCTAGGGCCTTCTGCCACACGCACCCCCACTTGCCCACTGTAGACGGTGGGGTCTGCAGTCAAAGCCCCAGGGCTGCTCACACACACTAGGAGCCCTGGCACAAAACTCTTAACCTGGGAGCCTCAGATTTCTCATCTGCAAAATGGGAATTAGTAATACTTCCCGCTTGTCAAGGTTGTTGTGAAGACCCAAAGGAATAAGATGGTAATATTCCACTGATATTTGCTGTGTGCCTACTATGTGAGAGCATTTGATCGTTGGCAAAACTGAACACTGCCCCAAGTCCCCCCTGGAGCACAGTGAAGTAGGAATTGCTAAGTAAACATCACGGCTGTTATTGTTGTTCTTGTCCCTGCTTAGCTGGCGGCAGCCTTGTACATCCAGACGGGCAGTGGTTCCTTGGGAACCTGGCAGAACCGGGTGGAACCGAGCCTCCCTGGGCATGGCAGCCCCAGAGGAAAGAGGGGAACATGCCACAGCCCACAAGACCCCGAAAGACCCTGCTAGACCCCGCTTTGCCTGCTGGTTTTCCACACCAAGAATCGATTTTCAAGGGTGTTTCCCAGAAGTGGTCTGGCCTCTCTGGTGTCACCGTTCATCCCACCCTGGCCGCCAGCCACTCCTCACCAAGCCCTGTCTCCCCTGACCGCCTCTTGCAATTGGGGCCCCCCCATCACAAGTGAGATGGGGGAGCAGCTGGGACAGGAAGCCGCTTCTTGAAAATACCCCGACCTCATCCATGAGGGTCTGGATGCCAGCACCCCCTGCCCGCCATTTCCTGGCCTTCACCAGCTGAGGCCCTTGGCAAAGTTGGGCCAGGAATGCCACACTGGGGCCAGGGGAGCCTTTCCCAGGCTGGGGCTTAGAGAAGAAGGGTCTAGGCCAAGTGTTCAGAGCTGAGGGTGGGGTACTTCCTGTGTTCCAGTGGGAGCCAAAGCCACTGCCAGCTTCCCATGCCCATCCCAGCTTGCAGATGTTCTAGAGAGTGTTCAGAGGAAGTGCGAGGATTAAGACAGGGAGTAGGGGACAGAACAGGAGAGGATTCACCCAGGGAAGGTGAGAGAAGAGCCCTGGAGAGGTCACAGGGATCAGTGGGAGGAGTCTGAGACAGAGGACACACAGGCTGCCTCTGCTGCTGACCTGCTGCATGACCCTGGGACCGTCACATCCCACTTTGGACCTCAGTCCATCTACAATCCACAGGGGCTGGAAGAGACAGTTTATTTCAATAATTCACTGAGCACCTCCTGTTGCGGGCCCTGGGCTGGCCCCTGGGAACAGAGCAGCAAAGGAGACAGGCCTCCTTCCTGCCCGCTGGAGCTGACTGTGGGTGGGAAGGCAGAGAACAAATGGTTTCAATACGGAATGTGAGATGGGAAGTGAAAGGGTGCCAGGGGCAGACCGGGGTGCCAGGGGATGGGAGGATGGTGCAGGGTCCTTCTGGGAGCTCAGGAGGGCTGCCCTGAGGAAGCAAAGGCCTGGATACATAGGAATCCACTGGATGTCCCAGACTCAGGGAACAGCATGACTAGGAGTGGGAAGCTGGTATATGGGGAGGACCAAAAGGCCCAGGGGGGCTGGGCCATGGTCCCTGCCGGCCACGGTAAGGATTTTGATCCTCTAACAAGAAGCTATGGAAGGGGAAGATGGAATAAAGGTGCTGCTATGCCTCGGGCTGGGGCCTTCAGTCCCCTTCTCATTTGCAGAGGTACCTCAGTGGAATCCCAAGGCCTCAAGAACCCAGTTGGGAACCACTAGGGCAGCCAGTTTCTAAGGACCCTTCTGGACTCCATGAGGATTCTAGGCCATCCCCAAGCTGCACTTGGGCCCATACTAGCACCCTCCAGCAAGGCTTTGACCAAGCTCCACCCCAACCCAACCCAAGGAGGCAACTCACCAGGGCCTCGTGCCCAAGAGGCTCCTCACTGACCAGCACCCCCCACCAAGTCTCAGGAAGTAAGGAGGGGGAGAAGTGAGGTCAGCTGGCCCCACGTAAAGGCTGGTTTCTGCAGATGCACAGCCTTTCCTTCTTCCCTCCTCCCGCCTGGGTCTTTGTCATGTCCAGGTCAGGCGCCACTATTGAGGAAAGCTTTCTGGACCCCTTAGGCAGAGTTGATCCCTCCCTCCCTTGGGCTCCATGCCACTGCAACCACTGATGGTCTCACCAGTGTGTGAGCTCCCGGAGACAGGGGTGGCATGGCTACATCTGTGCACTCATTCATTCATTCATTCATTCATTCATTCAACAGGTGCTGGGAATGCTGTAATGAACAAGGTAGGCCAGCTCCCTGTGCTCAAGGTGCTCGCAGTCACTTGTGGCCTAAAATAGTGCCGTATTTATCTCTGTACCTCAGAGGCCCTCTCAGGGCCTGGTACCAAGGGCCCCCAGTGAGTCTGCTGAATAAGTGGATCAGAGAACAACAAGGGTGGACAGAAAGAGAGTTGCGGGGAGGAGGGAAAGGGGAGCTGGAGGGAAGGAAAAGCCCCCGTGGGGAAGGCTCTGTGGGCCTCACCTTCCCCAGGTCTCACCCGTATCCTAGGTTGCCTCTAACCTAGGGTAATCTCTCACTCAACTCAAAGACCTCACTTAGCAGCCTTACCGGACACCCGGATCCCCTCCCTAACCCCACTGAACGGTGGCCATACCCTTTGCAGTCCATGCTGGGTTTTTCAAAAGAAAAACAAGGAACGGCAAAGAAAGCCAGATGCCAAAGAAAGCATACAGGCATGGCTGCAGGTACAGATGCCTTCAGGCAAGTCTGGCTAGACAGCTGAAGGGATGCTGGCCATGGCATTGTTTCAGCATGGCTGGGCGGGTGCTACACGCAGAACACAACAGCATCCCTCAAACCACCACCAACAACAACATCAGTAACAATGTCAGCATCAACAGCACCACCACCACCACCAAAACCAGTCATAACATTAGTACAAACACCACCACCACCACCAACACCACTAGTAACAATGTCAACACCAAAACCACCACCACCACCAAAACCACCACTACCACCAAAACCAGTAACAATGTTAGCACCACTGCCACCACCAAAACCAGTAATAACATTAGTACAAACACCGCCACCAGCAACAATGTTGGCACCAATACCAATACCACCACCATCAAAACTAGTAATAATGTTAGCACCAACACCATCACCAACACTGACACCACTAGTAACCATGTTAGCACCACCACCACCACCACCATCAGCAGTAACATTAATACCGATGCCAACACCACCAAAACCGATAATAATGTTAGCACCAACACCAATATTAACACTACCAGTAATCATGGTAGCACCACCACCACCACCAAAAGCAAAGCCAGTAGTAACATTAGTGCCAACACCACCACCAACACTAATACCACCAGTAATCATGTTAGCACCACCAACACCAACACCAAACCTACTAACAACATTAGCACCAACACCATCACCAACACAAATACCACCTGTAATCATGTTAACACCACCACCACCATCACCGAAACCAGTAATAATGTTAGCACCAACACCATCAACAACACTAACACCACCTATAATCATGTTAGCACCACCACCAACACCACCATTAGCAATAACATTAATAGCAACACCACCACCATCAACTCCATAACATGACCACCTCCAATAACAATAAAAAGAACACTCTCAACACCAACACCTATAACTTCAACATTACTAGTAGTGACAATACACCCAACACGAATAACAACATAACACCTACATCACCAGTAAAACATTAACACTACTATCACCATCACCACCACCACTCCCAATAACAACAACCTCAACACCAACACCAATAACTTCAACATGATCAATACCAGCAACACGATCCCTCTCTAACAGCACTACCAACAGCGACATTAACAGCAACACTGTCAGTGTCAACGCCACCATCAACAACCCCAACACCAATAGCAAAAACATGACCAATACTAACACTACTACCAATTACATCAACACCCCAGCACCGTCACCAATACCATATCACCGCCATCAACAACAGCAGCAACAATTATTCCAACAACAGCTGCTACTACTACCTTAACCCACCAGTAACACCTTCTACATTAGTAGCAAACCCAGTAATACCATGAATAACAACAACACAAACCCTCTTCCCGACACCCCACTGCCACCAGCACTCACTTCGTACCAGGAACTGTGCCATGCACTCTACACACATGATTTCGATGAAGGCTCATCCCAACCCCATTCAGTGTCATCTCTTATTATCTCCAGCTACACAGGAGAATACAGAGGCTCACAAAGGTTAGCCACTGTGTATTAGGACAACAGTGCTGGACGACTCCTGACTCCCAGTCCAGTGCTCTTCCCACTGTATCTGTGTCTGTCTCCGTTGCCTGGACATCCTCCTTCAGTCTGCCCCTCTTGCTCTGTGAAGTTGGGTTGAAATTTTCTCCATGTCACTCACAAGCTGTGACACCTTGGGTGAGTCTCTCCATATCTCAGGGTCTTTCTATCCCCTCCTGCAAAACAAGACAGTACATTATTCTATCCTGAGCGGCAGATAGACCCTGAGATTGCATATATAAGTCTTCAGGCAGGGTACCCAGGGCACAGAAGGCATGGAGTAAGGGGCAGTTCTTATTGTTATCAAGGTTGGCAAGGAAAAAAAGAGTACTCTCATTCTGCCAACCGGGCTGAAAGCCTGCATTCATTCATTCAATGTTAGTAGCAACAATCACGGCCATAACAGCTTGTGTTTACTGAGGACTCACTGTGTTGCCAGGCAAGTCCAAAGTGCAGCACATGAGAAAACTGAGGTTCAGAAATGTTTATGAATTAACCAAGCCGGGAAGTGGCAGAGGTGGGATTTGAACCCAGGCAGCCAGGCTCTGCCTGTGCTCTTAATCATTTGTCTACACCTCCTCCAGTAATATAATTAGCCTCTACTGAGCACCTACTATGTGCTGGTGCTTCTCAGATATTATCTCTAATCTTCGCAACAACCTTGCAGAGCAGATAATACTGACCCTGAAATGAACTTGAACTTGGAGTCCGCCAGGGTCCAAAGTGGGGCTGTTGCTGTGCCACGGGGCCCCCACCTCCCTATCTCCTGGGCTATGGCACTCTGGATACCCAGGGGAAACCCCAGCACCCTGGGGGCAACGTCCTCAAGTCCCCTCCCAGGGCAAGTCTATGCTAAAGGCTACTCAGGCACCGAGGGTGGCTGCTTCCAGGCAGGGCCCTCCTGGCTCCCAGAGCTCTTTGGCATCCAAATGCCACCCCCAACTATCACAGCCCCAGGGGAGCCCAGGGGCCAGGCCGGTTGGTTTTTGGCATCCCCGTAAGCAGCTGCCCGGGCAGAAGGGTTTCGTCTTTCCAGGCTGGATGGGAGAATCCTGCCTCCCTCCCGAGTTCTGGTTCCCAGGGAAAGACCTTGGCAAGATCCCTGATCCTTCCCTTCCCTGGGACGGATGGCTTCCAGCTGCCTGCCGCCCCCAGCCTGGGAAAATTCCTCCGTGCTCTGTGGGTCCCTGGATCTCTGAAATCTGAGTGGCGCCTCCACGGCCCCACCCAGGGCTCCCTTGGCCACCATTTTCCTTTAGCACCAAGTGCTCTTGTATACCCAGCAAGACTCCAATTACAGGAATAACAGGAATGGGTGACTTTAACCTGGGATGGGCTAAAACAAAGAAATTCTCAGTCACTGCTCCTCTATGTGTGCCAGGCCCTGTGCTAGGCACCTTACAAATGGTAGGTGGGTGCTCCCACGTGCCTGTGAGTTTGGCATTTTACAACTAGGGAAACTGAGGGTGGGGCATGTCTCTATCACTGATTAATGGCAGAGCTGCGTAGTAACTCGGGCTGGTCAGAGGTCCACCACACTTTGTCCAACTCCCTCATTACAAAGGTGGGGAAACTGAGGCCCAGAGAAGGGAGGTACCTTCACAAGGGACACTGCCGGGAGTACCAGGCTGGGTGCAGCCCAAGAGGATTTGACTCTCAGGTTGTTCTCAGTCTCCCCTCTGCCTTCCGTGGGGACGCATCGCTAACCTCACCTATTGTTCTCTGCCTTGTTGTTCACCTCAATCCCTCCTTCACTCTGAGAGCAGAGAGGTTTTTAGGTGTCCTGCTCCTGCATGTGAACCCACAGCCACCTGAGATCACTGTCAAAATTAGTCCACAAGCATGCCCTGTCTCTAATCCAGCTCCCCACGCTGATCTCATACCCTGTGAGTTTCCCAACATGCCCTGCCCTGCCAAGCCTCTGGGCTTTCACAGATGCTGTTCCTGCAGCCTAGCTTGCCCTTCCCCTCACTGCCCGTGCCACCTTTGCACTGTAACTGCCTGCTGACTCCGTCTTGCTTTTGGAGTTCAAGCCCTAGCAGGGCCAGGGCTGGCTCCTCTCCTCTCTGGGGGCCCCCAGGGCCTGCCACCTCTTCTGGAAGAGAAACCAGCATACTAGACCAGTGGGAAAGCCCAGGCTTTTAGGGACCCCCACTCTTATCACAGCCCTGTCACCCTGACAATGTCAGCAATGCTCCGGGTCTGTGACTGTGACAGAGGTTCCCCAGGCCCCCTCCCACCCCTATCACCCCCTCCACGAGGGACTGGAAGGATCCTCGGTGCTGAGCTTAGGGAGAGTGAGAGCGACAGGTGTCGCCCCTGCCAGCGGGGCCTTTCCCACATGCAGCCGCCAGCTGGGAAGATGGATGAGCCTTCCCGGGCCAGGGCCAAGGAAAGGGGAGCTCATGTCGCCAGAGCTTCACATCCCTGGCTGGAAAGAGTCATAAAACGTTCCGGGGCCAGACACAGGATTTGGGCCATTCTTCAAGTCATGGGGGATCCATTGTTTTGTTTTCTTTTTAAGGAAGAAAAAGGAGAGCGAGAAGGAGGAGGAGGAAAGACCGTCTACAGTGCTACCCCCGACCCCATATCCAGAGGCACGGCCAGGAGACACCAGCAGCTCCCAGAACGAATCCTGGTTCCATCTTTGACCTGCCCTGCCTCTAGCAAGCTCAGTTGACCTTGGGCCAGGGAGTTATCTGGGCCTTAGTCACTCATCTGCCAGATCGATTGGACAATGCCCTCAGTTCTCTTTTCTACAAATCAAGATTTATCAGGAGCAGAGGCAGGATTCCAGTGGAGTTTCTGAAAAGTCTCATCCAAAGCAGAGAAATTAGGCAGAGTGGGGAAAGGGTGAAAACCACTGATAGGCTTCTTCCCTGACTCTGTGGACAACTTAGGCCCTTAACTAAATATTCAGGACTTCCCCTCTGGGGGCTGGATTTTCCCTGCTGGGATATGAGTATGAAGGTTCCTTTGATTATGGAGAGGAGACTGAGGGCTTACGATGTGCCAGGCACAGTGAGGCCGTGTGTGTAGCACGGCAGTGTCTGCGCTGAGTGGAGGTGCTGACCTCCTTCCATACAGCAGGTGTGAAAGGGAGGCTAAGGCCTGCCCCAGGGTCATCCAGGAGAGAGCAGCAGGGATTTGCACCCAATATGCTACCCTGCCTCCTCTAGCTGCCTGTGGGTGGGATTCTCCAATCCAAAGAATACAGAACCTAAGCAATGCTAAAGGCTCTGAGCCAAAGCCAGGAGCCCCCCGGACAGCTAATGAGGAGGGACCGTTAACCCGGGCCCAGCTTCCAGGGCTGGTCTTCCTGTGGCCACTGTGATGCCCACACTCCAATGTGAAACCAGTGGCTGAGAGGCACAGACTCACCCCAGCCCCTCCCCAATCCCCTCCCCAATCAGTTCTTGCCCTTCACCCCACTGTGCTTCAGGCCATCTGTCCAACCCGTGCCTGGCCTTTTGCTCATTGCTTCAGAATTCGAGTAATCTGGGAGCATGTCCACCAGCCCCATTAGACTGTTAGAGCTCCTTGAGACCAGGACTTATCTTACTGCTTCCTGGAGCCTCCAGAGTGCCCAGCAGAGGGTCCACCAATTATTCATTCAGCAATTATTTATTGAGAACCTACTATGTGTGGGAGGTAGGCCCTACCATGTGCCTATGTGTAGGCCCTGGAATACAACAGGGAGCAAGGAGCCATGCCTTCCCTCAGGGAGCTTACCTTCTAGAGGGAGAGATGGGAAAAGATGAAGCCACTGGGGACAGTGCTGAGGGAAAGAAGTGGAGGAAGGATGGAGGGTGGGTGGAGGAGAGGGGTAGGCTCTCTAAGGAGGTGATGCTTTTGTGTTTTTTTTAGAGACAGGGTCTCACTCTGTTGCCCAAGCCCCAGTGCAGTGACGTGATCATAGCTCACTGCAGCCTTGAGCTCCTGGGCTCAAGCGATCCTCCAGCCTCAGCCTCCCAAAGTGCTGGGATCACGGGCACCCACCACCATGCCCGGCCAGGAGGTGATGTTTAAACTGAGACCTAAAGCATGAGCAGGCGCCAGCCTGGCTCACTGTTTTCTGGGAAATGAGAGACATTTAGACCAACTTCGTCTATTTACACATGGGGAAACTGAGACCCGAAGGGGTCACACAGCCAGTTAGAAGCTTGACCCCTCTACCCCGACTTGGGTCCTTTTCCCCCCCAGGAGCACAGGAGGAGGGAAGAGGAGGGTCTCAGCCTGAGGCACAGCCAGGGGAAGAGGCAGGGGGCAGGGGAAGTGACAGGACTTCTAGTGCTGGGGGAGGGGCCGCCTGCCACCTGCTGGACACAGAGCCCCTCCCCATCCTAGACCCAAGGTTCCCCAAGGCCTGCCTGCCTGCCCACCCTACTGACCGGGCTTCAGAAAATTGATTTCCTAACAGCCATCCATCAACCCGGCACCTCCAGCTGTTGGTGTGACACCCGCGTCCCCAGAGCCTAATCCGCCCAAGGAAGCTGCTCCTGGAACGCCCTCCCTCACCCCTAAAATGACCTCTGTGATTCCAGGAGCTGGTAACTGGAGACCCAAGACAGCACCTCCACCGTGATTGCTCCTCCCCACCCCCACCCCATCACTCTGAAAGGGGCTTTCAACTTCTTCCCCCAGAGGCCCTCTGCAGCCTCACAATACTGGGTCTACTTGAATACCCCTCAGCGACAGGGTGCTCAGCCCCTCCTGGGGCAGCCCTGATGATAACTCAGGTACCATAGATCGTGGAGCAACTGGGAGTGGTCACCACTGTAGTCAAGCCTCAAGATCGTTAGTCAAGTCGGTGTTATCCTTCTCATTTGAGAAATGACAACACTGAGGCTCCAAGGCCATCCATTCTGCCCAAGGACTGACTCACCCCAAAGGTATAGGTGTCACCCCTGCCTCCCCAGTCCTCCTTCCTGGAGGTAAACAAATTCCTTCACCCCATGGTTTCTCCCACCAGCCTTGGTTCCCCTGAAGACCACGTGGCATCTTCCCTAGGATGCCCCCTGGAAGGTCATGAGCTGGGAGCAGTGGCTTCAAGCCAACTCTGAGCTTCTATTCCTTGGCCCGAGTCCCTCCAGCTCCACTCACAGGGGACACTGGACATCCATCTGATCACCTTAGCCCTGACAGCAACCCAAGACCCTGGAATGGCCCACAGATCCCCTTGCAGTGGCAGGAGGGCGGAAGGGAGAAGGGAGGAGCGTGTTAGCCCTGGGATCGGCAGCGCCAGCCTAATTTGCAGCAATCTGCTGTATGATCTCGGGTAATGGAAACTCCTATCTGGGCCTCAGCTTCCAAAACGGAAACAGGGATTCAGAGTCTCTGTGGAGAAGCTCTTCCCGGAGGAAGGACTCTGGTGTGAAGATGGCGGAGCCCAAGGCCAGTTTCGCCCACATTGAAGACACTGGGACAACCACAGTGAGATCAGCAAGGGGGCTGCTGGGACGTGAGGAGCAAGCCCAGAGAGGGGAAGCAACTTGCCTGAGGTCACACAGCCATAAAGCAGAGAGATCTTGAGCCAGAACACAGATTTTCAGGTGTGGCCAAAACCAACTTCTAATCCACGGGCCTTCCTGCAGGTCCCTGGGAGCAGTCAAGACTCCAGAAGACCTTTTTGCCTCCGTGTAAGTCCCTCTGTCACCCCTGAGGGACCTAGTTTGGCAGGGTTGGAGGAGAGGAGCTGTGCCCACAGCTGGTAGGAACAGGACCACAAAGGGTTAAGGCTCTGCCCGGGTCTGCTTGATCCCCCTAAGCAGGCAGGACCCCAGGCGGAGTCGGGGCTTGGGTTTCATGCCACCCCCACCCTGGTCTGGCTATAAAATACAATCGTGTCTCGCTGCTGATTGATGGTCTGGGGGAAACCTTGGGGAGATGGGCTGGGGCGAGATCAGATTTTCAAGGGCTCAGCCACTGATATTCTATCTGGGGGCTTCCAGAACCTGCCACTGCCCCATCTCCATGGGCCCTCTAAACCCTGAAGGAGGCAGGAGTAGAGAGGCAGGCAAGAGAGGCAGTCAGATCACCCTCCGAGGCCGCGCCACAAGGCAGAGGTGCCTGGACTCACTTCCAGCCCTGACAGTGGCCCACAGAGTCCCCTCCAGAAATCTCAGGGGACTTGCCTGGGTGGCTGTTCATTCATTCATTCATCCATTCATTCATTTCCAAAATACCTACTAGATTATTTCAGGCAAAGGGGTTCTAGAGGTGAGCCTTGGCCAGAGATAGTCGAGACAGCTCCTGGCCTCATGAAGTTTTCCATCTAGCAGGCCCAGAAAAGCGCGGTTCTGAGACTTCGTGCCCACCCACAGTGTCCAGGATCGAGGACGAGACCAAGAGTGAAGTACCAGCTGGGGCGCTTAGGCTCTGTCTCCAGGCTGATCTGAGTTTGAATCCCAACTCTGCCACTTAGGAACTACGTGACCTTGGGCATGTTGCTTAACCTTTTCACGCCTCATCTGTAAAATGGGCAGGTAATAGCATCTACCACTTGGCATTCTGGTGTGGAACAAATGAGGCAATGAATCCAGAGTGCTTAACATTGAGCCTGGCGTTGAGTAATTGACTAATTATAGTTGCCCATTATGATTTTGGATTATGCGAGACTGGCACTCTGTGTGAATGAATGAATGAATGAATGAATGAATGAATGAAGCTGGTATGCCAGGCTGCATTTGGTGCTTCCTATAGAATACCTCATTTAACCCCCACCATGATGGGGAAACTGAGGAGGCATTCTTGGAAGCATTCCCCTCCTCCTGCAAGCCCCAGGCCCTTAGTTTTGGCCTCAACTGGAGACTGACCACTTTCATAATGGGGATCCCCATCTTTGTCCTCCCAGTCAATCATGAGTGTCCTGGGGACAGAGGTGGTGCCAGTTTGTCTCTGAGACCTCTTCTTGTTCATTTAGCACGGAGCACACAGGTGGCATGAAGAAAAGGGAAGAAAGAAGAAGGCAGAGGGGAGATCAGAAAAGGGGAGAGGGGCAGGTGTCCCAGCCAGCCCAAGGGCCTTAGCTCCAGGTGCCTGAGCTCCAGGCACGGCTCAGAGAGAAACCTCAAAAACCATTTCAGGTTCCTCTTTCTGCCCCCAGCAGCCGTGGACACCCATACCCAGCAGGTGAGTTTAATGTGCAGGCTTGAGGGTCCAGCTACCTGGATTCCAGTCTCACCATCCTCTAACAACGATGTGAGCTTGGGTGAGTCATCTCCCCTCCCTGGGGCTGTTTTTCTCCTCTGTTAAATGGGAATAATAATAGTGAGATCCCATAGACTTTTCCTTGCCTATTCACCCTGGCCCAGCCTGCTCATCTGAGCACAGCCTCCTTGAATGGTCTTTGCAGGAAGAAGAGCCCTGACCCAGCAGCTGGCCCTCAGCCCTGCCCCTCATCTCCCCGTCTTCTCAGTACCCCCAATCCCCAGGCCCCAGGGTCCTTAATCCACCCCAGAGTGACATGGAGCAAGTGCTCTCTCCCAGCGCCCGCCTGCTGTGAGGGGCGGAGGATCTCACAGGCCGAGAGAAACCCAAGCTCTGCATGCAGCCTGGGGACCCAGCGGAATGTCAACAGCAGATTAGACCCCACACTGTTCCCAGGATCCAAGAAGGGTGAGGGGGGCTCTCTCCCCTGAGGCCCTCCCAACTTTCTGCTGGGGGTGAGAGACCCAGGCCCCTGTCCCCAGAGCTTGGAAAGGGAGAACTGTTGAAAGAATTTTTTCACTCATGTCACACAGGCTCAGAGATGGAGAGGGGCTGGCCCAAGGTCACAGAGCAGGCTTGTCCAGAGCCAAGGCCAGATCGCTGGCTTCCTCGCTCCCACACCTTGCTGCTTCCTGCATCCCAGCCTAATGCCAGTGATTTGCTCTGACTGTGAACTTGACCAGGTCAACAGAGCTTTTCTTCCTCATTAACTTGTCAGCTAACAATGCACTGCCTCGAATACCCCGGACTGATCCATCTCCCCCTGCCGCAACCTCAGAAAGTCCCAGATCTCTTCAGCCAGGTGTTCTGTAGACAAGGTTCCACACTGGCGGGCTCTGGCCCACGGCCATTTTATTTGAAGACTGAGGGTTCTTGCACCATAGCTGTGGGAGATTTGAATTAAAATTCGCATTTCTAGCCTCTCTTCAAATAAATGTTCAGGCGGCAGAGTTCCCCATAGTCCCTGCCTGAGCAAACACCCTGTGTCGAACATTATTCTGGGTATGTCACATATATTAAGTCCTTTAGTCCTTGTAACAATGGGAATTCCTATTCTATCAACAAAGAAACCAGACTCAGAAAGTGAACTGGCACACAAAGATCATATTCACAGCCTGGAAATGGCAGAATTGGAACTCAAACCCAAGTCCAGTGACTCCAAAAACTCGGAGGTCCTACTGCTTCTTGTTCAAGGCAATGGGGTTACTGCCTCACAGCCTTGCAAACTGAAGTCTCAAATTCTGTCCAATTCACATGATTTTCTAGTTGACCTCTCCTTTCCTCCACAAGCCTTGACAATTGGCATGGGGCTGAGCTTAGAGACGCTTCCTCCCCCAGTCTCTCTCCCTCTGGACTGACTTCCTGGGAAATGTCCTAGGGCCCAGATTCAACCCCACACTTTCCCTTCATTGCCGACACTGTCACCATGATAGTGAGATAAATGCCAAGGGTCTGGCTTTCTGGGCCCACCATGATCTAACCCAGCCCACCTTCCTCCCTCATTTTTCTCTCTTCTCCTGTCATCCCATGTCCCCAGGAAAACTAAGCCAATCCCTGATCCCATAGCCAGCTGCTCTTTCCTATCCCTGTCCCCAGCTCACACCAGACCCCCTGTCAGAAATTCTCTCCCCACTCCATTTCCCCTGGTCCTCAATTTTATCCTCCCCCATCCCAATCACAGGTGAACTCCTGCTTTCTCTTAGGCATAGATTTTGGAGCCAGACAGACCTGGATTTGAATCCAGCTCTGCCATATGCCAGCTGGGTACCCTTAGGCAATGCACTATCCTTGCATTCCTCAACTTTCCCATCTGTAAATTTTTTTTTTTTTTTTATAATTCATCTCATCCTCTCTCCAACAGCTATTAATTCAATGAGGACTGGGTGGGATGATGTTTGCAAAGCACCTACCACATAGTAGGTGCTGCCTGGCTTGCATTAGACCATTGTCAATATCTCTTCTCTTATCCTCTGCATTTTAAGCACCCTAAAGGCAGAATCTTATTTTTTTGCACCTTTTTTTCCCCTGGGCCTAGTGGGCCACCTGGCATGTAGCAAGAAGTTCATGCTTTGAATATTGCAGGAAGAAACATGAGTCTCAGTGTTTCAGGAATTGGGCCCAAAGTGTCCTTGGCTCACTGACAACAGCAGGGGTGGGGTCCCAGCCTGGGAGTGTCAGACAGCCAGGCAGGTGGCTAGAGAGGAAATGTCACCTTTGAGCTCAAGGCTAACTTGATCAGTCAGTCAGTCACTAGCTTATTGAGTACCTACAATGTGCTGACGTTGTGCTGGGGACTGGGCTTACAGCAGTAAACAAAACAAATGAAGTCTTTGCTCTCAGAATGTTTATATTTTAGGTCAGGGAGATGGATCATAAACTCAAAAGCAAAGATCTGAGATGATTTCAGATGTCGCTAAGCACTACGAAGACAGTCCAGCCCAGGGATGTAATTGGAGATCAATGTCAGCAAAGGCCAGGCTGAATGGACAGGGAGACAGCCGTGCATAGATGTGAGGAAGAGCAATCCAAGCAGAAGAAAGAGCACGTGCAAAGGCCCTTGGGTGGGAACAAGCTCAGCGGGTTCAAGAAAAAGGAAGGAGGACATTTGTGTCTGACACAACAAGAGGGTGACAAGAGTAATGATGAGAGCTGTGGGAGATGAGATCAGAGCAGAGGGAGGCAGGGCTGCGTATGGGCTGACTGAAAAGCCTACAGTTTCTTCTAAAACTGGTGGAAGCCACCAGGAGGTGAGTGACACGATCTGATTCCCACTAGTGCAAGTGTCCCTGGCTGCTTTGTGAAGAATGAATGGCCTGGGGTGGGGTGGGAGCAAGGATGGAGGCAGAAACAAGCAAAGAGGTTGTAGGTATCTGAGCAAGAAAAGACTGCAGCCAGCCGGGCACGGTGGCTCACGCCTGTAATCCCGGCACTTTGGGAGGCCGAGGTGGGAGGATCCCTTGAGTCCAGGAGTTCAAGACCAGCCTGGGCAATATGGCGAAACCCTGTCTCTACAAAAAATACAAAAGTCAGCCAGTCATGGTGGCGCACGCCTGTGGTACCAGTTACTTAGGACGCTGAGGTGGGAGGATTGCTTGAGCCCAGGAGGTCAAGGCTGCATTGAGCCGTGATAGCGCCACTGCACTCCAGCCTGGGTGACAGAAAGAGACACTGTCTCAAAAACAAACAAACAAACGAGATGGCAGCCAGTTTCAACATGGGACCTGTGGAGATAGAGCCAAGATTTGGGAGACGTGTTGGAGGATGGGAGGAATTAAGGATGACTCCTGTATTGCTAGCAAGAGCCACTGGTCGGTCAAGAGTTCATAATTCCAAGCCTGCATTCAGAAAGTGTCTAGGAAGATTTGCTACTATTATTATCTGCTGTGTGACTAAGTGAATCACCTCAATCCTCTGAGGCTCAGTGTCCACATCTGTACAATGGATTCACAACATACACAGAATGTGCGGTTAGGATCACATGAGATCATGGATGTGAAGGGCTTGGTAATCTCTGAAATACTAAAACATAGAAACCTACCAAAACTATTAACTGTTTATAAAATCAAAAAGCTATGAAATGTTATTAGTATCCTCATTATTACTATTTCAAGGTTGGAGTTCCCGGCTGGTGAGTGGACATGTGGCGCGCTGTGTAAGCTAAGCCAATGGAGTCTGTGTCCACTGTCCAGTTAAACTCCTTCCCTGAGACCAGGGGAGGATGAGGAGCAGCTTGGGCAATAG
Organism: Theropithecus gelada; assembly: GCF_003255815.1. Classification (NCBI taxonomy): domain Eukaryota; kingdom Metazoa; phylum Chordata; class Mammalia; order Primates; family Cercopithecidae; genus Theropithecus; species Theropithecus gelada. Next base: position 46,367,919 of record NC_037668.1, read on the forward strand.
AGGAGGTTCAGCTTTGGGGCCAGGAACCTTGGGCCTCTTCCTAACTCAGCCACTCATTCTTGGGTGACTTTGAGCCACTTGATGCACGTCCTTCTCTGGGCCTCAGTTTCCCCTTCTATAAAGCAAGAGAGTGGGGCTAGAGGCTCCCAGTGGCCCCTCCAGCTGTGACCCAGTTAAAAGTCAGTTCCCTGGCCAGGCACAATGGCTCATGCCTGTAATCTCAGCACTTTGGGAGGCTGAGGCGGGCAGATCATCTGAGGTCAGGAGTTCAAGACCAGCCTGGTCAACATGGTGAAACCCCGTCTCTACTAAAAATAGCAAAATTAGCCAGGTGTGGTGGCAGGCGCCTGTAATCCCAGCTACTCAGGAGGCTGAGGCAGGAGGATGGCTTCAACGTGGGAGGCGGAGGTTGCAGTGAGCCGAGATCGATCACGCCATTGCACTCCAGCCTGGGGGACAGAGCAAGACTCCATCTTTAAAAAAGAAAAGCCTGTTTTTCTCCTCCCACTCTGTCATGCTCAGAAGTTTAGTCTCCCAGCGCCTCCTAGGGAGGGCCAGCTGGCCACACCTGGAGATTGACTACCAAGGGCAGGCTCACCCACAGGCTCTTTCAGACCCCACCTACTCCCCTCCCCAACCCCAAGTCGCCTCTGCTTGCCTTTCTCCTCTCACTTCCCCACCTCCCAACTCCAGCCCTGCCAGGGTTAATTGACCCACAGCTCCCACCCCTGCAGGAAAAGCAGAGAAGGGGGGCCCAGGCTCCCAGAGGCTCCCCCCACACCCGCCACAGCTGTCTCCCCACATCCAGGATAACCAGGTCCCAGGGGCCCGGGAGGAAGCGGACCACATTCTTGAGGGCCTTATGTCAGGCTGGCTGCTTCCCACTCCCCTCCCCAGCCCACCAGCCCCCCATCAGCCCTCCAGACCCCTCCCTCACTCTCCCCTGCCAAGGCGACTCAGTGGGCACAAAGCCAGCCAGGCCTGGGCATGAATCCTGGCTGGACAAGCTTCCTACCTCCCTTCTCAATTTCTTCATCTGCAAAGCAGGGATAATTCCTACTTCAAGAGGGGACAGGATTCAACGAAGCAAATTTGCATATACAAAGTTCAGGGCACATAATAACAGATAGGTTTTCCACAGGGCAGCTATGCCCTAGGGCCTACATACAAACTCACTTAATCCTCACAAGAAGCCTCCGAGTAGGAAGGTTCTATAATTATCATCTCCATTTTATGGCAGAGGAAACCAAGGCACAGAGAGGCTGAGTAGACTGCCTGAGGTCACACAGCACTAAGTGGTAGAGCTGGGATTCAAATCCAGGCCTTTCTGGCTCCAAAGTTCACAGGCTTAATGACACTGTGTCCACTAGATAAGGGTTAGTTTCCTTTGTCCCTATTCCCCCTGTCCTCCACTGCTCCCCACCCCTGTGGTCAACCCAGTGAAGGGAGAGCCCTGGACAACATGGGGGTCACACCGTGGCTTTCATCTGTGTCCCTTGAGCTGCTGTTCTGCCTCCTCTGGCTGTGTGGCATCGGGCAAGGTGCTGCCCTCTCTGGTCATGATCCACATCTGGGATGCCAGCATCAGAAGGGGAGGCACTGGCATGGAATGTGCTTTTCTAGACTTTGGTACATGCAGATAACTAAGCTCCCAGAGCTGCTGGCTGTGGGAGAAGGGAGACTGGCAGCCAGAGATGCATCTGCAGACACATTTTAAACATGCAAATGAGAGGAAAGGAGGGATGTTCAGACATCCCTGGGCGATTCCTCAGAAATGGATCTCAACCCTGATGTGACACATGCCAGCTTGATTACCTCCGAAGATGCCTTCTGCAAGGTCACCACCTGCTTGCTAAAATGAGGATTCAAATGCACTCAGTGTGCCCATCTGTAAAATGGACACTCAATCAAGGCTCTGGGGAAACCAGGGCCTATTTCTAGGGACAGAGAAAGCTCAGAGTCATAGAGAAGGTCAGAGATGGAGCTGGGACTAGAACCAGAGCTTGAGACTAAACACCAAGGTTCCTCTACCTCTCCCGCCGGTCCCCCATCCCCAGCCCTGACTCCCACCTCTCACTCTTCCCTGAGCTTGCAAGAAGCACCATCCCTGCACTTACCCCTTTCCTGCCTCCTGGAACACCCGGCCTCAGAACCACCTCCCTCGGGTGCCTTTCCCCTTCTCCTCTGATGGAAAGCGTCCACTTGACATCAGATCACGTGCCACCTTGTTTTATTCCTACCGTATGTGTGTGCATTTTCTGTTTTATTCATGACTCCTGAAAATCAAGGGTCATATTTATTTTCCCCCAAATTTGCTGACACAAAACACATGCTGCTTGCTTAAGCGACAATTGAATTAATCAGTCTTAAGCTTCTCTGTCACCATCACCATCATCAACATCATCAGCACTAGTTCACCCTGTCAGCTAACTACCCCTGCATCAGGAAAAGCACCCACATTGCCTTCTTCATCCCCTTCCTCCCAAATGTCACCACCATCATCCCCAGCAATGGTAGCCGCCCTGGGGATCACCAAGCTCTCATCCTAATGATGCCGTTCTGCACAAGGTCACTCAAAACCTCACATGGGCCAAGCACTGCGGTAAGAGCTTTCCAGGCATCTTCTCATTTAATCCCCACAACCGACCTAGTCCCGGCCATGCCCCAATGGAGTAGGTACTCTTATTGTACCCACTTTACAGATGGGGAAACTGAGACACTGAAGGGTTTCTTGGATGCCTAAAGAGATAGGGGCAGGAGAGGAACCCAGGTTTGCCTAACTCCAAAGTCCATTTTCTCAAACATGCTTTGTACCATCACCCCAAAGCCACGGCAAAATTGCCATTGTTTCCACTGCCAAATAAGCAACCAACATCAGCATGAGTATTATCATTACCGCCATCGTCAACACAGTCACCACCACTGCCAAGAGCTGTCACCGTTAACCTCGCCACCATCAGCTCCACCCACCCCACCAGCCACATGAGCATTCTTTACATTCTGCTCAGCCGAGGGGCCCACGCACCACCACACATCAGAGACAGAAGAGAGACAGAGGAGCAGGCCTGGCCCTGGCCTCAGAGAACCTATTTCCCCTCCCCTCATCACCACCATTCCTTCCTCTCCCAGCCTCACTACCCTCATTATACCAAGGAAGGCCTGGGGCAGACCCATTCTCTTCCTCACGATTGTGGGGAGGGACATTGTCATGGCCAAAAGGTCAGGCCTTTGAGTGGCTGTACTCAGCAAACCTTCATCCAATAAGCCATTCAATTCACTAAGCATTTATTGGGCATCACTGTAATGAGCCCAACGACTACAGAAGTAAGGTAAACAGAGAGGGCCTAGTCAAATCGAATGAGGAGGACAGATGTCAAATAAATCACTACAGGAGGGACAGGGTGCCAAAGAGATGAGTTGATTGTAAAAAGGGGTGAAGTGGAACAACTTAGCCTAGTCTGAGAAATCCAGGAGGACTTCCTGGAGGAAGCACCAGCTAAGCTGAGACCCCAGTGCTAAGTGGAAGTGAGCTAGGCAAAGAGGAGAATATGCTGGGGCTACTAGGAAGGCGTTCTGGTGGCAGACACAGCATGTACAAAAGCCCAGAGCTGGGAAAGACTTCTGCTCTTAGAGGAACCAGAGGGAACCTCATGTGGCTGACGCCAGGAGACACGGAATGAGGAGGTGACCAGACACTGAGGCAGCCCTGCCAGTCTCATGGGGAGTGCAACAGGGATGGCAGCGGGGGGCAGGGGGCAGCTCTCTCGGGGATTTTGAAAAACAGCACCCAGCCCCAGAAGAGAGGGCATGGGCTACCCAGCGTGTGGCCCAGAGGAAGGAGCCCAGAGGGCCGATGGGGGCTGATGAAATGTTATGGACGGTGCTGAGCGATTATGCAGAAAGAATCGATTGCTTGGGCTGGTGCCTGCCTGGCACAGAGACACAAGCACTGAAATGTCAGGCCTGTGATCTGAGAGTACCACCCCACAGCCGCTGAGCTAGACAGCCGCCACAGGTGCAGACAAAGATGGGGGTGTGCAAAAAGAAATCCCAGGGCCCCCAAAATGGAATCGTTGTCCTGTCAGGGCTGAGGCAGCAGGGATAGGAACAGGGCGCTTCAGAAGGTTCTGGCAAGGAGGGGCCGGGTGGACATGTTTTTCTGGGTTCTTGTGCATGCAGATAGCTCAGCTCCCAGAGACGCAGGCAGGGAGGGAGGGAGGGAGGAAGGCTGAGCCCGTGCTAGAGAGATGCATCTGCAGATACATTCTAAACATGCAAATCAGAGAAGGGAAGGGGCACTGGGAGACTTCCAAATGCCCACTCCCTGGGGCACAGTGTAGGGTGGAGGGAGGGCTAGAAGGAGGGCAGGTGGAGGGGGAGCTGAGGGAGGTGGAGGAGGAGACCACAGGACCTCAGGTGAGCCTGACCCCCTCCTGGCCATACCCCTGCCCCCAAAGCCACCTCTGCAGAACAGACTGGTTCCTGCCTACCGGCCAAAGAAGGCTGGGTAGGCTGGAGCAACTCCCCAGCACAAGTATCCTGAGTGCCTACTATGCGTCACAGGCTTTCCCAGGTCTCAGGGATTCTACAGGGAGAAAACTGCCGTTAAGAGACTTACGTGACGTGGGCCAGGACATATGGCTCACTTAGTGATCAACAAGATCACAACAGCTCTGACGATGCGCCAGACACTGCACGGAGCCCTCGCATGCTCCATCCCGTTTCATCCTCGCCGCTACCATCGCTACCATCGGGTGCTCTAAGAAGCATCATTACCCTCATTTTACAGATGGGGAAACTGAGGCTCTCAGAGAAGCAACTTGACTGAAGTCATCCTGCCAATAAGAGACCAGCTAGAATTCCAGCCCTGAGCTGGGATAAAGGGTCTACACCTGGAGACCTCGTTCCCAAGCTTCACAGTGGTAAAACATAAAAAATAAAAATAAATCACCCCAGGCATAAGAAAACAAGCCAGGGAAAGAGCCTGGTTTAGGGTGGGGCCAAGGGGAAGGGAGAAACCAAGGAGAGGGCTTGCTCAAAGGTACAGAGTTCAAATCACAGCTTCCCAGGCCCCCTGTGCCCTAAACACACTGACTCAGGGTGGCTTTTTTATAGAATCCCTGGCACATGCTGGTCCCCTTCTGCAGAATCACTGGTCCTCATAAAGCATTCCCCATATTGCATCTGGTGATCTTTCAAGCATGAACCAAATCGGGTCCTCTCCTGCTTCAATTCTCTGGATGATGTCCTGTTGCCCTGAGAATGAAATCCTGAGAGCCCCAGCCCCATCTAGCTCCTGCCTCCTCCCCATCCCTCTGTCTAGAAGATGCTCTCCCCAGACCCTGCCGCTGCAGCCCCTCCCCCACAGCCTCCCTCCCTGGCCACAAGTGACCCCAGCCCCTGTCTGTCCAGTCGCCCCGGTCATTCTTCACAGCACTTACCTCACTTACTTCAGTCTTGGCTGCTTCCCCGCTTCCCTTTATTGTGGGAGTTTGGGCTTAATGAGAGTGGAGAGCTGGCATGTCCTGTTCCCCAGGGCACTCCCCTGTGTCACATAGTAGATGCCCAATAAACATTTGTTTAATGGGGAAGGGGCAGTGCCCAAAAAGGTCTCTTGCATGCCATCAGGGCATAGCATGCCTGGGCTGAGCCCCTTGCCTGGCAGATAGGGAAGCTGAGGCTCTGAAGGACTGACCTCACAGCTAATGGCAGAGGCCAATGCTCTGTGGGAGTACTTGTCGCTCAGGCCAGGATTTTCCCACTGCTCCAGAAGTCATGGGCTCCCTTTCCTCCTCTCATCCTTGCCCCTCTCCCCTGCCTCTCCCCACCCTTGCTCACCAGCACCACGTCCCTCCCTCCTGCCAGGCTGGCTTGAGGCAAAGGTGATTTGGTGACAGGGCTTGGGGCTGGAATTCGGTTCAAGACCCAACTCCACCACCTCCTCGCTGACTGACCACAGGCAAGTTCCTCTACCTCCCCCAGCCTCAGTTTCCTCCTCTGTACAGTGGAGACATCAAAGGGTGTTAGATGAGAGTGTGTGTGAATAGAAAGGGTCCAGCACGTGCCTGGCGTTGAGGATACTCACTTAACCCGTGATGAGAGTGGCAGTGCCATCTCCCCCCAGCTTGTGAGGACTGGCACACCCCTCCCTGATCTGGGCGGGAGTCTCTGGGCACTGGGTCCACCTGCTTCAGCCCTCACCCTCCTAACAAAGAGGTTGGTTGATCTTTCCAGCCTGTCTACTCACACCCTCCCTACTACTTAAACTATCCATCATTCCTTCTGCTTCCTGTCCCATCAGACCAGCCAAGAGGTTGTGATTACCACACAAGCACACACATGTACCAAACACACGTGTGCATGCAAGCACAGATGCCTGTATGCACAGCCACAGACGCACACATCTCCCCACACACAGTTGAGTAGTCGCCCAGAGGGACACAGCATTGGGGTGCTTACATGCACCCCCTCGCACACCTGTGTGCACACACGGGTCTCCATGGGCACTGCGTACACACGGACCACAGACGCTAGCACCTGTGTGCCTGCACTCACCCACTCAAACGGCCCTGTTTTCGGCCCTTGCCTCTCTCCCACACCTCCAGCCTGGCAGACCACCGTGGAGGTGACACAGAAGCACACACGGGGTGAGTTAACCGTCGGGTCTGGCATTTGGCACCACACTCTGGATAGATGGGAACAGCCTGCACGCGTGGGCCTCTGTGTCTCCGTGGTGTGTGTGTGTGTGTGTGTGTGTGTGTGTGTGTGTGTGTGTGTCTACCCAAGCGTCCAACCTTGGGCCTGGAAGACAGGGGACCTCAAGCCCTGCCCAGTACTTCCAAGCACGGGGCCCCTGGCAGCGGCTCAGCCTCCCTTTGCGCAGGAATGGGGCCAACAGCACCATCTGCTGTCAGCTTCTGGAAGTGCCCTGCAGAGAGCACACACCTGGCTCTCAGACCAGCTTTCCAGAAGGACCTGGGCTGGGGCACTATCCTGACAACAAGCTGGGCCACAGGGACATCCCCAGTCCCGTGATCTAGAATGAGGCTAGTCATCAGAACCATCGGGAAGATTTGTATCCACGTTAGGAACCACTCTCCTTGCACAGATGGGGCAACAGGCCCAGAGGCAGGGAGTGACGGGGTCCATTGGGTGGCCCAGGGAAAAGGATCATAGCGATTTCATAAATAGAGTTCTTATTCTCCAGTTCCTCATCTTGGTTCACATCTTGGCTGTGTTCCATGTTTTGACAGGCAGGGCACTGACTTAGGGGAGCTGCCCGGGAGCCAGGCAGGCTGGGGCGAAGTGGTGGGAGACGCAGGTCCCCTGCTCATACCAGGCCTTGCCCTGGACAGGAAGGCCCGCTGCAGGAATCCTTTTCTCAGCCACTCTGAGGTACACGTACCTGACTCCCTGTGAGAAGGGCTGTGGATGGAGACAGGGAGGCCCAAGCAAGTAATGGCAAATGGGATGAGGGATGAGGAAAGCCAGGCCACAGGTGGATGGGGCGGTGCTGAGGTCCCGCCTGCTGTGCTGGACTGAATGCAGGTGGGAAGCAGCCTTAGCTTAGAGATGACTTGGTCCAGATGGAGAAACTGAGGCCCAGGGAGGAGGGGTGATGGGCCCAAGGTCTCTGGAGACAACAGCCTGGCTAAGAATTGATCCAGGTCTTCTGGTTCCCAATCCAGAGCGCTTGCCCTCCCGCGTGGCTGGCTCCTTCCTTCCCTTGGGTTAAGAATTACTCTTTCCAGGCGGGGAGGGGCCCTGCTTTCACATCCCTAGCAGAAGTGGCTGAGATAGGCCCTTAAAGAGTCTGAGAAGCCCTCCTCTTAGATCAAGAGGGTCTAGAGGGTCTGGAGGCAGAGGAGACCTGAGGACTCTACCAGTTTCCTAAGTTCAACCCTAGGTCAACCCCTATTCCTGCCTCCCGTTTGTTAATGCATAGATATCATGGACTGTGGGGTTAAGAATTCACAATAATAGTAGTCATGATGCTATGGACTGAATGTTTATGTACCCCCAAAATGCATCTGTTGAAATACTAATCCCGGCCGGGCGCGGTGGCTCAAGCCTCTAATCCCAGCACTTTGGGAGGCCGAGACGGGCGGATCACGAGGTCAGGAGATCAAGACCATCCTGGCTAACACGGTGAAACCCCGTCTCTACTAAAAATACAAGAAAATTAGCCGGGTGAGGTGGCGGGCGCCTGTAGTCCCAGCTACTCCGGAGGCTGAGGCAGGAGAATGGCGTGAACCCGGGGTGGGGCGGAGCTTGCAGTGAGCCGAGATCGCGCCACTGCACTCCAGCCTGGGGCACAGAGCAAGACTCCGTCTCAAAAAAAAAAAAAAAAAAAGAAATACTAATCCCTAATGTGATGGTATTGAGAGGCAGGGCCTTTCGAGAGTGATAAGGTCATAAGAAAGGAGCCCTCACAAATGGGATTAATGTGCTCCCTTTTTTTTTTTTTTTGGACGGAGTCTCTCTCTGTCGCCCAGTCTGGAGTGCACTGGTGCGATCTTGGCTCACCGCAAGCTCTGTCTCCCAGGTTCATACCATTCTCCTGCCTCAGCCTCCCTAATTAGCTGGGACTACAGGTGCCCGCCACCACGCCCAGCTAATTTTTTGTATATTTAGTAGAGATGGGGTTTCTCCGTGTTAGCCATAATGGTCTCCATCTCCTGACCTTATGATCTGCCCGCCTTGGCCTCCCGAAGTGCTAGGATTACAGGTGTGAGCCACTGTGCCTGGCCTTTTTTTTTTTTTTTTTTTTTTCTGAGACAGAGTTTTGCTCTCGTTGCCCAGGCTAGAGTACAATGGCGCAATCTCGGCTCATGGCAACTTCCACCTCCCGGGTTCAAGCAATTCTTCTTCAGCCTCTCGAGTAGCTGGGATTACAGACATGTGCTACCACACCCGGATAATTTTGTATTTTTAGTAGACACGGGGTTTCTCCGTGTTGGTCAGGCTGGTCTTAGACTTCCGACCTCAGGTGATCTGCCCGCCTCGGCCTCCCAAAGCACTAGGATTACAGGTGTGAGCCACCATACCCGGCTGGGATTTGTGCCCTTCTAAAAGGGACCCCACAGTGTTCTCTCACCCTCTTTTCACCACATTAGGATATAGCAAGTCAGCAATCTGCAACCAGAGGAGGGCCCTCACCAGGACCCAACTATGCTGGCACCCTGAACTCAGACTTCCAGCCTCCAGAACTGTGAGAAATAAAAGTCTGTTGTTTATAACCCGCTCAGTTTATATTTTGTTATAGCATCTGGAGCTAAGACACATGATCATAGTAGCTACTGTGTATTAAGTAGCCTGGAGACATCTCCCTACAGGGATGGATTATTCTTATCTCATTTACAGCTAGGATAAGCCCAGAGAGGGGCAGTAGCTTACCCAACATCACAGCACCCCAAGTGGCTGCAGCAGGATACATCCTGGGACACCAGCTTCAAGTCCAAGGCCCTCTCCACTGCTCCTCACCACTAAATACAGGACAGGAAGAGTTCGTGTCCTTCAATTTGTCCAGCAGTATCAGTACCCGACTGCAACAGGGGTACAAAAACACACAGAAGTTCGTTCAACAAGTATTTATTGAGCACCTACAGAATGCCAAGCTCTGTCCCAAGTCCCGAAGGTACAGCAGACAAAAACTGCCCTCTGTTGGCAGGGGCATAGGGGACAGATAAACACAATGAGTTAGCAATGAGTTAGCAAGCATGTATCCTGCCAGATGGGCTGCGGATAAGGGATTGGGGGTGACGATATGCAGAGGGGGACTCAGGAAGGTGTCACTGAGAAGGGAATGGCTGAGAAGAGGCCTGAAGGAGGTGGAGGAGCCAGCCATGTGAGTGAGCTTCTAGCAGAGGAAATGGCCTGTGCAAAGGCCCCGAGCCAGGCCCATGGTTCATGTGTCTGAGAAACAGCAAGGAGGCCAGTGCCACTGGAACAGAGAGGAAAGTAGGTGACATCAAAGAGGTTACAGGGAGATCAGGTAGGGCCTGTGACGACTCTGGTTTTTACTCAGATGAAATAAGGAGCCATTTTGAGCAGAGATGTAGCAAAATCAGACTTGGGTTTTAAACGGCACTTTGAATGTTGTGTGGTTGTATTCATCCGTTTAATACTTTTGCTTTGCAGATTAAGTTTTGTATTAGTTTTTTCTCACACAGCTATAAAGAAATGCCTAAGACTGGCTAATTTACAAAGAAAAGAGGTTTAATTGGCTTACAGTTCTGCAGGCTGTATAGGAAGTATAGTGGCTTCTGCTCAGTTTCTGGGGAGGCCTCAGGAAACTTACAATCATGATGGAAGGCGGAAGGCGAAGGGGAAACAGGCTTGTCTTACATGGCTGGACTAGGAGCAAAAGAGAGAGATGGGGGAGGTGCTACACACTTTTAAACAACCACATCTTGTGAGAACTCACTCACTATGCAGTACCAAGGGGAGATGGTGCTAAATCACTCATGAGAACTCCACTCCCATGACCAAACCATCTCCCACCAGACCCTTCCTCCAACACTGGAGATTACAATTCGACATAAGATTTGGGTGGGGACACAGATCCAAACCATATCAGTGGTTCATAGATTTTAGAGGGTCAAGGACAGAAGCAGGGGGCTACTGAGGAGCTGCCTAGCACCCACGGGTGATGAGCTGGAGACTCAGGCTAAGGCTGTCAGGGTGGAAGAGGTGCAAAGTGCTTGTGCCACTGTGAGAAACAGCTTAAATCCTCAGCCCTTGTCCAGCCTCTTCATTATGCAAGTGGGGAAATTGAGACACCAAGAAGCAAAGGGACTTGTCACTCAGGGAGTCAGAATACAGGCACAGTCTCCTGACTCCCTGTCCAGTGCTCTCTCTCTTGTACCACAAGCCCAAATTTGCCCCTCAGGACTGGGTGACAAGGACACAGGGGCTCAGTCAGGGGCTCAGTCCGGTCTGCCTAATCTTTTCTAGAGAAGGGGTGACGGTGAGGGGCCTTGGTCTCCAGGCTTCATCCCCACTTCACTCCATCCCACAGGCTGCTATGCCCCAGACAGAATGTGGATAAATCCCCTAATGACCCAGATCTGACAAGGAGCCGAGTCCGTATGTTGCCAGCATAAGAAAGGACAAAAGAAGAGGCCTTAGCTTTTGGCCCCTAACTGGAGGTTCATTACCAACATCACCACTACCACCATCATTATCACCACCACCATCACCAACACCACTACTACTACTACCATCAACACTACCACCATCATTACCACCACCATCACCATCACCAACACCATAACTACTACCACTATCACCACACCAACACAAACAACACCATCATCACTACCAACACCAATACCAACACTCTACCACCACCACCACCACCATTACCAACATCACCACTACCACCATCATTATCATCACCATCACCAACACCACTGCTACCACTACCATCAATAATACCACCATGATTATCACACTACCATCACCATCACCAACATGATAACCACCACCACTATCACCACCCCAACACAAACAACAGCAACACCATCTTCACTACCAACACCAATACCAACACTCTACCACCACCACCATCACCATTACCAACATCACTACCAGCATCATTATCATCACGATCATCAACACCACTGCTACCACTACCATCAACACTATCACCATCATTATCACACCACTATCACCATCACCAACATGATACCACCATCACCAACACTATCACCACCCCAACACAAACAGCAACACCATCATCAATACCAACACCAATACCAACACTCTATCACCATCACCATTACCACCAATATCATCACCATCTCTAACACCATCACCATCAACACCATCACTACCATCAGCACCTCTTCACCCTCATCACCATCGTCACTGAGCCAGATCTAGTTTGGGTTGCACTGGAAAGCAAAGAGGACCCCCTGTAGCTAACACTGAAGCCAGAAAGCTTCCCAGAGAGACTGTGTGTAGGCTGGGCATCTGCCCCTGGGAGAGCCAAATGGCTGTCAGTTGTCAGGGACATGGAGCTGGAAGGGCAGGAGATGGGGTTGAGTCGGGACTGGGGAGTAGAGGCAGCAGGCAGGAGTCTATCCAGGGCAGCCACCAGGCTAGCTAGGAGAAGGAGGGACTAGAGAGTCTAAGGAGTGAGAAGGCAGCTGGCAGCTGTCCGGATGGAATGTCAAAGAAGGAAAGAGAACAGCCCCTACAGGAGCCCACTCATGAGGTGAAGAGCAGGCCAGGATTGGGTGGGATCCAGCAGGCACTTAAGCCCAGCCCAGGTGAACCTAGCCCATTACACCACCACAGCATCCCACTCTCTAGCACAGCCATGGCCACCATCACCATGACAACAGCCTCAACACCACCTTCCCCACAGCTATGGACTCTCTCACATCCCCCAATGACCACCACCACAACTAAAGCAGAGACTGCTGTTGCCCATCAGCAGGCACTGTCCCCTGCTGCCTTCGTGGCAGAGCTCCCAAGGTTATCTGGGCATAGGGATGCTGTTGTGGGTTGGCTTCCCCTGCAAGCAGACCCTGAGATGGAGATCAGCAGGCAGATGGGCCGGGAGTGCCCTTGGGGTCAACACATGTGTAGGGGCAGGAAAATAAATGGAATTGGGCAAAGGGAGATGCAGGCTTCATACTGTCTGAGATAAGGCCTTGGCTGACCCCACAAGGACCTGTAAAGACTGGGTGGCCCTTCAGAACTGTGCAGGTTGTGACACTCCCATGCCATCCAGCCACTGTGTGCAGGCTACCCCCAGGTAGGGAGCATAATCTTGGGTGGGGTAGCTCTCTCCAGCCAAGAGCCATTTCTGGAGAGGGTTGAGGACTGTCAGTCAGCAGCCCTCCCAGTAGCTGAAAAAAGATGTCCTTCAGTCCTGAAGGATATTGGAGTGGAGCATCACAGTGTCCACCCCCGATGCCCACTAAATACTACATTCCCATCTTCCCTTGTAGCAAGATGTGGCCAAATGGCTAAATTCTGACAAATGACATATGAGAGCAAATTATGTCTGCCACTTCCAAGTCGTGCCTGAAAAGAAATAGACACGTACCCCTCTTCCAACTCTCCCTCCCACTAGTTGGGAAGCAGATGTGATGACGGGAGCTGGAACAGACATCTTGGTTCCAGATATGGATGCTAAGTGTAGAGGGTGGCAGTTGCTCACCAGTTCTCAACTGCACACCTGCCACCTCCAGACTGTTACATAGCAGAGAAATAACTTATGGTGTGCTTACACACTGGGGGAATCTCTGTTTTAGCCAACTCTCTTTTACCCCAGTTGGACAGCTGTGACCTCCATCGGGGTCCCCAGTCCCCAGTATTGGTCTGTAGCCTGTTAGAAACCAGGCTGTACATCAGGAGGTGAGAGGCAAATGAGCCATCGACGGAGGTTTCATTTGTATTTACAGTCACTCCCCATCACTCTCATTACCATCTGAGCTCTGCTTCCTGTCAAATCAGCAGCAGCATTAGATTCTCATAGGGGCATGAACCCTATTAAGAACTGTGCATGTGAGGAATTTAGGTTTTGTGCTCATTATGAAAATCTAATGCCTGATGATCTGTCACTGTCTCCCATCACCCCCAGATGGGACTGTCTAGTTGCAGGAAAACAAGCTCAAGAGTCCCACTGATTCTACATTATGGTGAGTTGTATAATTATTTCACTACATATTACAATGTAATAATAACAGAAATAAAGTGCACAATAAATCTAATGCACTTGAATCATCCCAAAACTATCCCACCACTCTGGTCCATGGAAAAATTGTCTTCCATGAAACCGGTCTCTGGTGCCAAAAAGGTTGGGAACTGCTGACCTACATCACTGTCCTGCCAACCATGTGACCACTTGTCCACTGTCACCAACACCAAGTGACCACTCCAGGTTCCAATCCTGGCTGTACCACCTATATACTCTATGATCTTGGACAAGGCATTGTACATTTTGGGGCTTCAATTTCCTCTTCAGAAAATATGTCGCTTCATAATAATGTAATTTTGTATACCTTGGAAGGTTATCATAAGATTTAAACACAAGATCTACATATGACAGGAAGGAAATGTGTTAACATACAAGCTTTGCCCTCCTCCACACCTCCCCACCCAGTTGTCTGAACTCAGAGCTGTCTCAATGGTGGCTGTTGTCATTGGTACTGCTGTTATATTACATGTTATCACAGCATTGCTACAAAGGCCACTGTGCTATCCCCACCTTAACCACTAGAAGAACCACTTCCATTTTCACTTTAGAGTCAGACAGACTTGAGTCCCAGTCTCAACTCCATCCATGACTGAATGAATGACCCAGGACAACTTACTTAACTCCCCTGCACTTCAGTTTTCTCGTCTATAAAATGGGGATAATAACAATACCCAAGTGGGTGGCTATGAAGATTAAATGGGATGATGTGTGCAAAATGCTAAACACTGCACCTGTTTCATAGGAAGCGCCCAATAAATGGCACCCATTGCCATTACAGTGGTTGTTCTTCATCTTTGTAAAACACCTTCAGTTTGCCATCATAAGAAAGCCATGCACAAGGTCCTCCCTGGGCTTTGAGATGTTCTGGGCAAGGTGGGAGGCACACCCACTCTCGGGAGCTTTGTGACTTGTGTTCAAAATACTTGCTGGCACCACAACCAGTCAGCAGCCCTGAGGGCTGGGAGAAGGGACTGATGGTGGCGCAGCCCAGAACCCAGAGTTCAGCAAACCTGTCCCCTCCCTGGGAGCCTGTGTGTCCAGGTCACTAGGAGAGGAGCTATAGGCACACAAGTCCACTTGAGGAACCCCCCAAAAGGCAGGTCTTGAAGCAACTCCTGAATGTCTGCTTGGGCAGGCCGGCTCATGACTCAGAGCATAGTCAAAGGGTGAGCCTCTGCTGATGGCTCAGCTCTGGGTCAAGGGTCTGGGGTAAGCAATCCAGGCAGCCCCCCTCACAGGTACTGGGAAGGCCTCCTTGGCAAAATTCTCTTCCTTCCAGCCTGGTGCCTGAATCCCACTGTTGCTGGTGTGTCAAGCGTGGTGTCCAGGTTTCCTCTTGAGGGCTCCTAACTCACCTTTTGTGAATTATTCTGTGTGGGCCTTTCCTTACAGCAGCAGGGATCGGACAGGCTCAGGGAGGGCCCTGAGCTCCTGGGAAACCAGAGCCTGAAGGGAGAAAGAGCACAAACAAGTGTGGAGAGATTAATGACAACGTTTGAGAAACTCATCATTGTGCCACAATCCAAATCAAACTCTTGACTAAACATTCGAATAACAACCCTCCCATCTCCAGGCCCCTGTGTTCATTGGAACCCTCCACACATCGGGGGGCCTCCCTGCCAGAGGACTTAACTCCCTCACCCATTAACACCAGGCTCAAGATCAAGTAACTTGCTTTGGCCAATTAAATGCGAGCATGAGTACATGTGCCACCCCCTGCAGAAGCTTTAAGAGTCATGGTGAGCTTTTGTTGTGGCTCTCTTCCCTCTGCTGTGACTGTAGCACTTTTCTGACAGGCCTGCTCCTTCAGCCCAGACCCAGGAAAGAAGACACAAGGACGAGAGCCACAGCCAGCCCATAGCAGCCATGTAACACAAGAGAGAAATCCATCTTTGTTCCTGCAAACCGTTGAGATTCAGGGGATGTTTGTCACGACAGCACAACCCATCAAACACTGACTAATACAACAGCTAACACCTATCCAGTGTGTGCTTGGGCCAGGTATGGTTCTGAGGACTTGACATGTATTATCTCACTTAATAGTCATGACAACCCAAGTATTAACCCTGTTTTACAGATAAGGTTAGTAACAGATGAATTCCGGCCGGGCGCGGTGGCTCAAGCCTGTAATCCCAGCACTTTGGGAGGCCGAGACGGGCGGATCACAAGGTCAGGAGATCGAGACCATCCTGGCGAACCCGGTGAAACCCCGTCTCTACTAAAAAATACAAAAAACTAGCCGGGCGAAGTGGCGGGCGCCTGTAGTCCCAGCTACTCGGGAGGCTGAGGCAGGAGAATGGCGTGAACCCGGGAGGCGGAGTTGCAGTGAGCTGAGATCCGGCCACTGCACTCCAGCCTGGGTGACAGAGCAAGACCCCATCTCAAAAAAAAAAAAAACAAAAAAAAAAACAGATGAATTCCTTAACTGACAGGTTAAGTATTCTGTCCTAGCCTGGGCAATGTGGCAAAATCCCATCTCTACCAAAAAAAAAAAAAAAAAACTAGTCAGCCAAGGTGTCGTGCACCTATAGTCCCAGCTACTTGGGAGGCTGAGGTGGGAGGATTGGTTGAACCAGGAGGTAGAGACTGTAGTGAGCCATGATCGTACCACTGCACTCCAGCACGCTTAACAGAACCAGACCCTGTCTCAAAAAACAAAAAAACAAAAAAAAACAGTATGTCCAAGACAGTAAGTAGCAAATCAGGGATCTAAACCAAATCTCTCCACCTTGAGTGAGGGAGGATTATTTTCCCCCATTTCACAGATAGGAAAGCTGAGGCGCTAAGAGACGAAGTAACGTGCCCAAAGCCATGTAGCATCAGTTATTTCACGCCACGTGACCCGCAGCAGGTCGTATGGGAAGTAAGAACCGAAGTCTTTCCACTTTGAGCTCAATACTTCTCCACCGCCTTTCTTTGCCATGGCTCAACCTGAGGGCTGCTGGGTGTCCCCACCCACAGCTGGTGTCAGGAAGCCACCCTCCAAGGGCTCTTCCCTCCTCCTCAACGTTCAAGATTAAGTTTCAGGAGCCCCCGCGCCCCTCCTCAGCAGCGCAAGGGGAAGAAGGCAGGGCCGCATCTGCCCAGACGCTTCAAAGCTTCTTGACACTTGTGAATATCCTCCCGCTTCTGTGCACGAGTATCTGGTTTGCATTAGCACCCCAGGCCCCGCGGTGGTACGATGCAGGGCTTGGGCTCCATCCAAAAAGTGTCAGACTCCACTGGGGCTGCTCTAACTACTTATCTAACATGGAACATCAAATGGTTTGATCTGCCAATTAGGCTCACCCAGAGCTGCTAACTGGAAGCAGATGGGCCTGTCCATTATTGTATGGAAAACTCACATTTCCCACTTCCCTGTAGCAGGGGAAGGCAGTGCCCTGGCCTCCTCCTCTCCCCCAGCCCACACACCCCACAGACGGCAGAGGGTCTGAGGGTCCCCTAGGGAAGCCCAAGGTGGGAGATTTGAAGCCCAGGAAAAATGGGCCTTATCTCCTGTCCCGGAGGATGAGCAGGAGTGGTTGCTTCTGGTTATGGAGTGGGCCTGGATGGGCATCTGTCCAGGTGGCCCCAAATTCTCAGAGTGTCTACAAGCTTCTGCCAGTTTTCTCCATCCAGTGTTCATGGGCCTGCCCGGGGAGATGGATATGGTTTGGATCTGTGTCCCTGCCCAAGTCGCATGTCGAATTGTAATCCTCAGTGTTGGAAGTGGGGCCTGGTGGGAGGTGACTGGATCATGGGGGTGGATTTCTCATGAATGATTTAGTGCCAACCCCTTGGTGCTGATAGTGAATGAGTTCTCATGAGAGCTGATCGTTCAAAAGTGTGTGGCACCTCCCTGCGCTCTCGCTCTTGTCCCTCTGCCACCCTATGAGACACCTCACTCCCCCTTTGCCTTCTGCCATGATTGGAAGCTTTCTGAGGGCTCCCCAGAAGCAGAAGCTGCCATGCTTCCTGTTCAGCCTGTAGAACTGTGAACCAATTAAACCTCTTTTATTTATAAATTACCCAGTCTCAGGCATTTCTTTGCAGCCATGCAAGAATAAACTCATAGAAATCTTTATAAACCAGACCAGCACTGGCCACTAGGCTGGGTCCTAGGTCTGCCCCAAGGCAGGGGCATGGTGGGAATGACTTCAGGGTGTCCCTTCTCACTCTTGGGTGGCACAGACACAGTCACCCAACAGCCTTTTCAGCTAACCAGTGCCCAAACCAGGACCTGCCCACCCCATCTCACTCCCATGGTCAGTCAGTCACCAAGACCACAGATGTGGCCCCAACACCACAGCCACCACTGGCCAGTGCCAGGCCACCATCCTCACTCACCTGGGCCCAGTGGCAGACTCCAAGGAGTCTCCATGCCTCCTCCCTCAGACACCTTGAACCCATTCCCCACATTGCCATCTTCTTTGTCCAAAACTCCTTCAAGGTTCTATCCTAGGAGAAAGTTCAAATTTCTTAGAATCAGCGCAGCTAACAGGCGGAAAAAACCTATGCACATGCCAGGCATTCGTGCTTCAAGCTTCCCAGCAGCCCTGGGAGGGCAATGCTGGCATCATACCCCATCGCACAGAAGGGAAGGGCAGCACAGAGGGGTGAGGGCCCCCAACCAGAACTGCACAGCCCGATGGTTTCTCTCTCTCTCTCCCCTCCCCCACCCCACTTCCTCCCTTCTTCTCTTCTTTCCTCTCAGTTTCTCCCTTCCTCTCTGATATGGTTTGGCTGTGTCCCCACCCAAATCTCATCTTGAATTATAGCCTTCATAATCCACAAGTGCCATGGGAAGGACCCAGTGAGAGGTAAGTGAATCATGGGGGCAGGTTTTCCCCATGCTGTTCTCAAGATAGTGAATCAGTCTCACAAGATATGATGGTTTTATAAAGGGTAGTTTCCCTGCACAGGCTCCTTGCCTGCCACCATGTAAGACGTGCCTTTGCTCCTCATTCACATTCCACCATGATTGAGAGGCCTCCCCTCCCTTGTGGAACTGTGAGTCTATTAAACCTCTTTTCTTTATAAATTACCCAGTCTCAGGTATGTCCTCATTTCCACATGAAAACAGACTAATGCACTCTCCTTCCCTTTTCTCTCTCTCCTTTGTCCTCCTTCCCTTCTTCCCTCTCACCTGTCTCCTCCTCTCTCCTCTCTCTCTCCCCCCCTCTTTTTTCCCTCTTCTCTCTCTCTTCCCTTTTATACCCTTCTCTCCCTTTTCTGCCTCCGTCTCCAACTCCCTTCCTCCCTCTCTCCTGTCTCCCCACTCTCTTTCCCTCTATTTGCCCCTGCCCGCCTCTCCCTGTCTCCCTGTCTTCCTCTCCCCCAGCTCACCCACTTTCTCTCCAGCTCCAGCTCCACTAGCCCCTACTCTTTTTCTGATCTTCCCAGTCTCCCTGCCCTGGGTCCTTGGCCAGGCCGCTCCTCTGTCTGGTGCACCCCTGGTGACATCTCCCTTGCTTGGCTCACAGTGATTCATTCTTCAGGTCTCTACTTGATGCCTGAATGCTCAGGGAGCCTTCCTCCAACTCCCAAGGCAAGAAGCTTTTCTGGGTGTCTCTGTGGCACCATGAGCCACCCCATCACAGACGACCGCATGGTGTTGTGAGCATCTGCCTGGTGTCCTGAGTCCCCCACTAGAATGTGAGCTGCTTGGGAACAGGGACTATGCTCTTGGCTGCATACCCTCGGTGCCACACAGGGCCTGACCCTGACCCTTGGCTCAGTAGCCATGTGCTAAGTGAATGAATAAGTGAATGAGTGAGTGAGTAAATGAATGAGTGAGTGAAGAGGTGTTGGCTTCCAACACCCTCTCCTCACAGACTCACTCTGTCCATTACCTTCCCTACTTCCTGGGCTGCTGCAAGTTCTCCTGGCTTCTGACCTCACGATCCATTAAAGTTCTGTTTCACTCATTCATTCACTCTTTATCTTTCTTTCCTTCTTTCTTTCTTTCTTTCTTTCTTTCTTTCTTTCTTTCTTTCTTTCTTTCAAACAGCACCTGCTGAGCACCATTCTATGCCAAGTGCTTTTCTAGGTTCTTGAGACACATCTGCAAACAAAATGCACAAAATTCGCTGCCTTCATGGAGTTTGCAGTATATTA
Source organism: Theropithecus gelada (assembly GCF_003255815.1). Classification (NCBI taxonomy): domain Eukaryota; kingdom Metazoa; phylum Chordata; class Mammalia; order Primates; family Cercopithecidae; genus Theropithecus; species Theropithecus gelada. Next base: position 46,387,729 of record NC_037668.1, read on the forward strand.
GGAGAGATAAAGACAAAGAAGCGAACCATATAATGCGTTAGACAGTGGTAAGTGTCAAGGAAAAGAGTTAAGTAGGAGATGAGGCTGGGAAGATGAGCAGGATTCAGATTTTGTGAGGCTTTCCACACACATAGGAGGTCAGGCATGACTGTCCAGGAAGTCCTCACTTAATGCTGTCGTGGATAGGTTTTTCGAAACTGCGACTTTAACCGAAAGGACTTACAGCAGGTCCTCAAATAACGTTGTTTCATTATAATATGTTATAATATGGATGAGAACAAAATATTGGTTCACTATATGCCTTGTCTTTTTGTCGAAAGTCACAGTTTCTAATAATGTACCAAAAACGTTAATGAGGACTGACAGTCCAGGTGCTGGGGAGCCACAAGAGGTTCCTGAGGCAGGAGGGCTCCTGACTGTGACTGGTTTAGGGGACATGACTCAGATGGCCAGAGACTGTGGATCTGGGAAGGATGATAGGGATCAAAGAGAGGAAAGCTCGAACAGTGGTTGAAGAGAGAAGCTTGCAAATCAGAGTGTGTCTAAAGGAGAGGACCAGGATGATGGCCTAAATCAGGTCCTAAGAGCACCTGGGGACCTTCAGACCAAAGAAGAGATGACGTGAGGAAAACACAATTGTTGTAACCCCTCCCAAATCCCCCCTTGAGCCCAAATCCTAGCTCGCTCACTTAAGAGCTGGGTGACCCCAGGCAAGTTAATCAGCGTCTCTGAGCTTCAGTTTCCTTTACAGTAGTACAGGGATGCTTTGGGTTGCAGAGGACAGAAAATCCAACTCAAGCTAATGTAAGCAATAAGGAATATTAACTGACTCATGAAATGGAAGGTTTCAGAGGCAGGGCTGCCGTCAGGTGAGATCCAATAGCTCACAAAGAGTTTCAAGGGCTGAGTTTTTCTATCCTTCTTCTTTGCCTTCTGTAAGGTTCAGCTTTCCCCTGAGGCTGACTCGCCTCGTGATCCCACAAGAACCGCCCCCAGCTCTTCGGTCTGGAGCCTTGCAAGTTCCTTTACAAACAAGCTTGGTTCTAGCAAAAGTTCTGAGAGTCTCTCTGATTGGACCAACCAAAGTCATGTGCCCACCTCTGAGCCAATCACTGCAGACTGGGAAGAACAGTGCTGAGGTCACCGGCTGCACCCCTTGGAGCCAGGAGGTAGCCTTATCTTCCCTGGAACCATATAGGGGCTGCTGGGTAGGGCGGAGGGAAGGGGTGTGGGAGGCATCAGCCTGTGTCCACCAACATCACCGGTACCCATGGGGCATGGTCATTGTGGGGACTGGAGATAATGTGTAAAAAGTACCTGGCACACAGCAGGTGCTCCTTGAAAGGCAATTCTTTTTGTTATTGTGTGTAAAATGCATCGTGAGAAAGAGGAATTCGATTTTGTGGGGGGGAAGGCAGAGACAAGATCTTGCTCTGTCTCCCAGGCTGCAATGCAGTGGCACAATCACTGCTCACTGTAGCCTTGAACTTGTGCACTCAAGAGATCCTCCTACCTCAGCTTCTTGAGTAGCTGGGACTACAGGCATTCACTACCATGCCCAGCTAATTTTTACTTTTGTAGAGAAGGGGTCTTGCTACATTGCCCAGGTTGATCTCCAACTCCTGGCCTCAAGCAATCTTCCCACGTTGGCCTCCCAAAGTGCTGAGATTACAGATGTGAGCTACCATGCTTAGGCTAAGAATTAGATTTAATTCATGGTCCCAAAGGATAAAACTAGTGTCCATAAACTGGAATCCCGGGGAGTAGGGTTTTGATTCAATCGAAGAATAATTTTTTGATAACTACAGTTGTCCTGGTGAGGCTCCCATCACTGGATGGGGAACATTAAAGGCTCAAGATCCCAGCCTCTGGGCTGCTTTAGGAGGTGTGGAGCAGAGGCCCTCTGAGGTCAGTGAGATTCCAGCATTCTTTTCTCTCATGGTGGTCCGCAAGGCAGAACCAAGAAATTCAGCGATTATCTCTTAAAAAAAAAAAAAATTAAACCAAGGCATCAGAAGCATGCAAGAAAAGAGAATTAACAGCTTAAAACTCCCTGAGCCTCTGACAATCTGGTCCCCAGGGCAAGGGGGACGGGACACAGCTGCACCCAGGGATGGATCATGCAGAGTGGCTCCCCGAAAGCTCGGGGCTGGGATGGGCCTCGGCCCAGCCTCTGGGCTCCCCTGGGAAGTGAGTGGACGGGACAGAGAAGGGACATTTTGGAAAGACCCTGACCGTCTATCCTTGGGGTCTGCGCCCAACAGCCTCCAGCCCACTAGGCCAGGCCAGCCCTGGAGACTGTGGGAAGAGGACCCAGCCGCAGAGGAGGCTGGTCACAGTGGCCAGAAAGGGCCAAGATGGCATCCCAGGTGATCCAGGAGAGGGGTAAACCAGCATGTGCACAGGATTCTGACAGTAGCCACCCAGAGAAGACAAGATCCAGACACCTGGGACCGGGCACCCCACATCTGGCCCTAGCTGTCCTTCGAAGCTGGGTTCTCACAGCCCGGCCACTCTCAGCCACACGCTCCCCCTGAAACTGCCTGGGCTTCCTTCCATCCCGCCTTTCCTCCTGCTGTCCCCACCTGCCCCTCCCCCCCACACCCAAACATCCCGCCTTCCAACATTTCTGTGTCCTTCAAGGCTCTTTCCAAATGCCAGCTTCTCTCAAAGGCTTTCCTGGTCACTGCACCCACCAGCCACCTGCTTAAAATCTGAAGCCCCTGCCATAGCAAGGTCCTTGTCCGGGAAGCCTGAGCCTTCCCGCTGTGCACTGTGGTGGGGAGAGCCTCCCAGGCAGGGCTGCCTGGATGTTACTCTGTAGAGGACAGTGGCTCCAGGAATGGGCTCTGGGGAGGGGAAGGGGGGTGCTCAGACAAGCTTTATGACTCTGGGTAAGCTCCATAACCTCTTTGAGTTCTTCCTGCCCCTGCCCTCACCCCACCATCTGTAAAATAAGGAGCATAATTGCACACAACCAATAGAGTTTTGTGAGGAATACATGGGTAAAGTAGTAAAGTTCTTAACCAGGGACTTGGCAATAAATGTTAACTGTTGTCCTCTCATAGTCAACACAATGGCCCAACGTCACACAGTTTGGAAGTGGCACTACTGGGATTGAGACTGAGGTCTCCTGATTCCATATGTTCTTTCTCAGGGGACGTCAGAAAACAGAAAGGAAGTGCATTCATTTCACCCAAGTGAGGTTTATTCACAAGCATTTGGGAAGCACGCTATGCCTGGCCATCCCTTAGAGATAACCCAGGGACCTGGGCCCAAGCGCTTCGGGAATAAGGAAAGGAAATGGACATGTGAGACGGCTACCAAATGGAGCCATGGCTGCACTATCCGAGCTCACGTGCTGACCGGCAGGCCCCACCCGCCCACACCAACCTGGCCCAGCCCAGTGCACCCAGCCCAGGGCACCCAGCCCAGCGCACCCAAGGCCTCCCTTTGCCTTGAACATGAGTGAGGGAATGAGCTGCAACCCGCAGGTGCCCACTGCGACCGCCAGATGGCAGCTGTAGGCTACTAAATGAGACTTTGTCCTTGGAGACCAATAGGTCACCTTGGGTGGTTTTTTTTCCTAGAAGATGGCTGTGCCTGGCGTGTAAAATAGGTCAAGGGAAAGCAATGAAGTGTGGATGTTTTAAGACACCCATCACTAAGTGGGTAAAAATGGCCCAGATGCAAAGGACCTCCAAGGAATGCTAAATTATTAACCAGGGCAAGGTGGGAGTAGTCGGGGATGCCTTCCCTGCTTCTATCTGGAGTTGAACCAGCCAGGGAAGACCTCTGGCTTCTGCCTCCCAACGCCGTGGCCCTCCCTCCCTCCCAGACGCCACTGGGTGGCACTAGTCCCTCCTCATGGTGTAGCCCTGGATCATGCTGTTGAAGTAGGCGGGCGTGTTGCGCTCCGGGTAGAAGAGGATCATGTAGCACTTGGGGCCAAAGTAGCCCAGGCTGATGGCCAGGAGGTTGAGCACAGTGACCAAGAGGTCCATGATGGTGACCAGCACCCCGTTGTAGGCAGACATGAAGGTGCAGAGGGAGACAGATGAGGTGAAATAGAAGGTCATGCTGAGGGTGATGAACTTGGCCTCGTTGTAGTTGGTGGGCAGTTCCTTGCCCATGTAGGCGAAACTGAAACCCACCACTGAGAGCAGCAGGTCCAGGCCGGTGTTGAAGAACAGGCTGTTGCGGTAGTTGGGGTTGCAGGAGACGATCATGATCTTGGGGTCATCGGGGTCAATACGGGTGGTGGGATTGAGGCCTGTGGCCAGCATGCCAATCACCACAGTGACCATTTTGAGTACCGTGATAAATGCCATGGAGACGTAGGGCCCCTGGTAGCGGACCCAGTAGCTGTAGGCACGCGGGAAGCGGCTGGCCATCTTGAAGACACAGACGATCTGGAAAGAGCGCACGGCGATACAAGAGATGCAGATGGTGAAGCAGAGGGGAAAGAGGGCCTGGCGGCAGAAGCAGGTGGAGACCTTGGGCGGCCCCACGTACACCGGGACCACCATGTACGCTACCAGCAGCAGCGTCAGCATCAGGAAGCACATGGGGCCCCCAGCTGAGCGAACCATGGGAGTCTGGAAGTGCCTCCAGAATATCACCAGGATGGCCAGGGTGCTGAGGAAGCCCAGGGCGGCCAGCAGGGCCACAACGATGGTGGGTGCCTCATGCCATTCCAGGAAGGCCAGCCGCCGCTTGAAGCAGGAAGCCTCACTCTGGTGGGACCACTCGTTACTCGGGCAGGCCTGGCATTCATATTCATCTGCAAAAGCCCACAGCGACTCCCATTAGCCAAGCCCGTCTCCCAAGCACCTGCATCCTCCCAGCCCTGCACAGGGCCAGGCCCCAGGGATGGAGAGAGAGCAGCAAGGGCAACCCTTGCATTCACAGCCAATACTCCTCAAGTCTCTTATGTGCATTGGCTCATCAAATCCTCACAGCAACTGCATTTCACAGATGAGGAAACCAAGGCTCAGCCAGGTTAAGTAACTTGCCCAAAGTCAGCCAGTTAGAGAGGCAGGATTTGAACCCAGGTCTCCTTGACCCAGAGCCTACCAACTATAGTTCCTCCCTTCCAAGACCTCACCCTCTGGTGTGAGAGGCATTCAACTACTTACTCAAAGAATGCATTCAGTACATGTGTTTTTGAGCAGCATCCATTGTGATAGGGACCTGGGGTGGAAGGCCACAGAGAGATGGATAAAACCCAGCCCTCACCTCCCTGCTTTTGACTGACTGTGGGAGGAAGGCCAATGAAATCATTCCACAAACTCGTTCACCACCTCCTCCGTGTCCTGTGGTCTGCTAGGTACATATTAAATACTTGTATTGGTAAATGTCTTCATCCATTTAATTTACATGAAGTCATGAAAAAAAATTGAGCTCCAACTCTGAACTGTGCTAAACACTAATGTGGACAGAAGTGACGTTGTCTGCACATTCCTAGATTTTCTGTTCTATGGGGAGAAACGATCGTTCTTCTCATCAAGGAAGTCATTCCACAAGCACCCACTGAGCAACCAGGCTATGCTTTGAGCTATGCTAGGCACTTGGGAAGCCAGAGGGGTAAATGAGAGAGTGTCTTCCCTGTCTTCCAGAAACTTTCCTCCTATTGCAAACACTATTCATTCATTCATTCATTCATTCATCCAGTGGGTATTCCCCAGCCTGGCTCCCTGGGCCCCGGGCTATGTGTGTGTGGAGTGGGATGAGCTGCAGTCCGGCTTGGGGGAGTGTTGGCCCTTCCCTTCTCCCTCCCTCTCTGAAGCAGCCTGTACGGAGGATTTTGCTCTACACTAGGTATTGGGGGGATACAAGAGGAATCAGATCAGGTCCCTGGGCTTTGGACATTCACACCCCCTGGGGGAGACTCCAGAGACCCTGCCAAAGGAGATAAGCCCTAGAGACTCCACGGGCGGGGCAGGGGCAGGGCAGGAGTGCTCGGCCTGCGAATCATACCTTCAGTCTGGTTGAGGAAGGTGCCGGGAAGGCAGTCGATGCACTCGAAGCAGCAGATGTGGATGCCCACGGGCTTCTTCTTTTGCCCCGACTGGCACCTCTTGGAACACATGGACACAGGGATCTGGAGAGGGGAGGGCAAGAGACCCTGAGTCCTCTTTTCCCACATTCTGGGGGCCTCCTCCCCTCTCCAACCAGCAGGATGTTCAGGGGAGGAAGTCTAGGAGCCCCCTATGTTTTTGGGGTAGAAACTGTAGGGGGAAAAAAAAAAAACCCTCATGCTTCTAGCAGGAAAGGAGCCATTTTGAAATATGCTGAGAGCATTCTGTTCTGCTTAACAAATGCCTTTCCTCAAGGGAAACTATTTTACCAGAACCCAACTGATGTGAATTTTACCAGAACTTAACTGACATGGGAAAAGAGAAAATCCCAACTCCAGCCCTCTCTAACCTTCTTGTCTTACCTAAGGGGGTGGGGTGAGAAGCACTTATGAAGGTCACAGTTCTGGGGCACAGGCTTATTGAAAGATTGAGACCTAATCACAGGATTACAGAACACTTCCCCTCTATCTCATCACTACGTCAATCAAGGGATACAGCTGAAATAACTGCAAGGCTGAGGCTGCATTTAAGAAGGAATATTGGCCGGGCGCGGTGGCTCAAGCCTGTAATCCCAGCACTTTGGGAGGCCGAGACGGGCGGATCACGAGGTCAGGAGATCGAGACCATCCTGGCTAACACGGTGAAACCCCGT